>NC_140664.1:109762161-109832161 GCF_054131305.1 Coturnix japonica | reverse complement strand
AAAACTGACATGAAGTACAAGAGCAGCAGGCACAGACACTAAATATTTATTCTGATAAAAAGTTCACATGGAATTTCTAGCATAGTTCAACTTACACAAACTGCAATTAAAATACCACAAGAATAAACAAACCTGTCTCTCTTGGAGATTGGTAGGCAGTGGTGGAAGAAAAACAAACACTAAAACTGCAGTTACAGGTTTTATGCATGCTACCAAAACGTTTTCCTTAAAAGATTCCAGCCAAGAGATAAGTGAGCAAACAAAAAAGGGAGCAAAACCAAAAATTACAGTGCTTTTAAGTACAGAGCAGCACAGAAGGAAAAACATAGGCAACAGCCACAGTAACAATGATCATGCCAAGATAACTCATAGGAACCCAGCAAATCCAATGGCAGTCTTGAAACTTAGCTTTAAGCTAATTCAAAAGCAGATTAAGATGAGAATGTAAAGATTTATTCATTTCTTACTAATTTTTAATTTCATCACTTTTTCAATTTTAAAGGCAAATCCAGACTCTTTGTAGCATTCTTGTATATTTCCTCAATCCAAAAACTGCATGTATCAAAATGTGAGTTCTGAAATACTTTGTTTCTGCTTTTAATTATTTCAAATTAAATGCCTATGAGTGAGTTGAAGAACTGAAGTACAATAAACTACAGAAAAATGTTCAAGACACTTTCAAACATTACATTTCTGATTAAATTAGCAGCTGAACAATACATGTGGGTTTTTATTTGTGTTGTTCCAAAAGCCCACTCATTTAAAAATTCCCAGCATCCCTGAAAACTGACTTCTACATGACTGACTGAGATACTGGTAAATCCAATGCAAGATGGCAGATGGTCATTGTGGCTGTTTTCTTAAATGCAATGCATCACCTCCATCTAAAATGAAGTTCACATTCATCCCCTAAACCCAACCTGCTGTTTGAACAAGCAAATATATTTGACTTTAGAAAAAGATATGCATATCTTGGTGTCAGTGAAATGTAAGAGGTTCAATACATTAATATTTATAATGCACCGCACGAATGCAAGTGAAATTAATTCTTAAAGAAAAAAAAAAGACATTACCCATTTGCATTTCAACAAGTGAAACTTTTCCATCCATTTGACAGAGACAAGACTATAAAAGGTCTCAAGTTTCTCCAATAAAACTGGAAATTACATCTCAATATTTCGTCAGAGATTAAAAACAGGATTTTAGATGAATTATCTGATACAAAGATGGAAGTGAGGGTGCTGCTTCAAGATCTACAGAAGTAGAGCACTTTAAGACAATTAAATGATTTCCCTGCAGGCAATGTCTTTTCAATCCAAGCTAATGACATCATTTAAGGAGGATGGTCCATTTAACTGAAAGGATCTTTTACAAGGCAGACAGACAGAAGGCAATCCGGGAATGTTTTCAAGGACTTCCCATATTTCAGAATTATAATGGTGAAATGCCTACATCAAAATCTTAAACTCAAACATTAATCAACAAAATGAAAGACTAATTTTATAAGAAAAATGTAATAAAACTCATTTTAAGAAGTTTTCCCTTCATTATTTTTTCCTTTAAAGGAACCAATTCTCTCCTAATGGTAATTATGCTGCTTTGGAGTAATGACAATACTTAGGCAGTTCAGTTTTAGGCTGCTGTTTTTAAAGTGAAGCCAAATCACTTCTATCATTTGGAAGTTGAAGAGCAACTTTCATAAACTTTTCCAGCAGTTTATTTAAGTTAGCTGTGATCATCCAGATAGAAAGCATATTACATCCTACCACCTCCAGAACCCAGTTTACTTTTGGTACGGTCTGGATACCCACCTTTAAATTGCAACTTTTAAGTTTTGAAATTGTTTTTTTAAGCTTGGGGGGAGGGAAGGGGAGAAGAAAGACCTCCCTCAAATTAACCAGTAAGGGAAAATTGTTTTATTAACTGTATCAGTAGTACAATACACTGCCATAACTCTTAGGAAGCTTTGGGAGGGTGGTCCTACAACTTGTGCTAATTACATGATTTTTCTCATTCCAAAAACCTGAGCAGAACATTGTAGGTTTTGCTGTTGATTTTTATTTTTTTAACAGTTAAAGAAATACCAATGTTTTCTTTTAAAAATATTACCAAAATTAAGGCGTTACACAAGACTTCAAACACTTGTAGTACTTTAGAAGAATGCATCAGCTTAAACCCAACCCAAAAGAACCTCTTTACCATTTACAATAACACTCAAATCCATGGAAGCTGTATATGTGTTTGCATGACATCTGTTAATAAATGATGTGGTTATGAGGACGGGAAAAAAAGTTTACCCTAAGTCCCTTTAACATCCATTTCAAATTGTCAAAAACTTAGAAAGCTGGAAAGCATGAGACATAATGGAGAGATCTTACTTACCATGTAAAGCAGGAGCTAGAAAACAGAGCAAGTCCTGGCTCAAAACCAGATTTCTTTTGCAGTCTTGGACAAGTCAGTGCTACTTTGCTTTCACTGCTCTTCATCATAAAAGAGAAGCAGCATTCACTTATTTGTAGAAATACATTGCATTTTTTAATACTTTGGCCTGCTGGTTCCTCCCTCCTCCTGCAAACCTCTACCACCATCACATTCCCAAAGTAACGTAAGCAGTTCAAGGAAGAGAGAAGGGCCAGGAGGAAGGTTACATCATGTGAACTGGCATGTCGTGTATGTATGCATTTCACAGAAAACTGCATACTTTCTTCTGTGGTAGCTATCGTACATAGCAGCTTGACAGGAATTTCTGAAATCTCACTTTCTCTCAAAGAACAAAATATCAACTGTAAGAGCCCCAGAATCTGAAGAACTCCAGTATCTACTTTCCATCTCTGCATCTCAAAATCTTATCCTACAGGTTAATTGATAACAGCATGTGTCTAGTGAAGGACACTGTTAAGAAAGCTCTTACAGGTGGCTGTGTCCAATAATCAAGAACTATGCTGAATATTAAAGCCTAGATATACATATATATGGAAATAGCAACAAGTAAACCACGTTGTAAAGAATAATACTATTGCGTTCCTAACCACCTGGACTTTATCTGAGTTGACAGTTACACTTCTTTTTCTAGACGACAACACTGCTTTGACAGATTTTATTTCAATGCCTGCTATACATCTCCTGTAGAGATAGAACATAGGTCCTGCAGTAGTATATTTGCGTATATGCATACAAACTTTTTCTCTCACTTCTTGCCTTTACCCAGATTAGGTTCTCTGAAGCATGGACTAATTCAAATCAAGTACACATACACAGAGTCTAGGATTCTAAAGCTGTTTTGATCCAATGAAAATACCTACAGCTAAATCTCAGTTTCAAATTGCACATAAATTGAATTTCTCCTAAGTAGTCAGTGAATCTGCAACTACTAACAGTACTTTATGAGAATAAAAATCTGATCATCCTAAGGATTGGTTCCTGTATTTCCATCTACAATAGCTCTGCTAACAGACTGTCGGATTTCCTTGCACAAACTGGAAGTTCTCTAAGAACAATATACTCTGACAACAAATTCTTGAAAAACATCCAACAAAACTGTGTTAGAGTGCATTATGTGGTAGCCACTCAGAGACATGGAAGTCCTAAAGGACAAGACTCCAGGATCAACTTCTTCATGCATTGCCTATACCCATTTGTGTCTTTATGTAACTACCGAGTCCTTTTTTAGTGTGTAAGATTAGAAGAGTGTTGGGGGGGGGGAAAAAAAAAAATAAAAATCATTCTGCTATTTGCTTGTAGTTCTTGAAAAGTATTTTATTTAATCATCTGTGTATTAGCCAGTAACATACCAGCTGAAGAAGTCATTTCTAAGTGTGGAAGGTAAATATGAAGTTCACTTTGTTCAAAAATATTCAAAAACCAAGTTAGCTTTTTCATCTGTGAGACTATACTAGTACTAGTGTATTAGTGTTCTATTCTAATAATAGAGTATTTGCCATGAGAGCTGGATAACTGACTTTCAATCCCAAAGGATTTATGAAGAATTACAGGAGGATTATCAGTGTAAGCATCAAACCAAAAGAACAAATTATGGCCTCATCTGTACAGCAGTGACAACCCAAATAACTAGTTAAATTGCAAACACACCCTCCTCTATTGTAACACCTTCAAAAAGCTTTGTTCTGTTTCCATTCTTAAAAGGCAATGAAGAAATAATGAAAAAACACTCTTATTCACTACTCAGTTTATTCATCAGTTTTTGAGATGATTATCGTTGATTTAGCTCTCCCAGTTTCATATATGCAGTTACAACTTTTGGAATTTTATATATTTTGATGCAGGGTATTTGCTTCTTGTGTGGTATTTTCACCTTGTTTTATATTCATGATCTTTCCTCACTGAAGGTAATTTTTAATTTAATATCTGATTTGCAACTAACTGCAGATGTACTGAAGAAATTCTCCACCTGAAGTACATGATAGAAGACACTAATTATAGAACGTGGAAATGGAGAATCAGAGAACTTTAGGCCTGGCATAGAGATTTAACTGAGGGTTAAATACCCAAAGCACTTTTCAAAACATAGCAAGCAGCTATTTGGTAACAATATTGCATGGCATGATTCACTGTATCTAATTATTATTCCCTAAAAA
Source organism: Coturnix japonica (assembly GCF_054131305.1). Taxonomy (NCBI): domain Eukaryota; kingdom Metazoa; phylum Chordata; class Aves; order Galliformes; family Phasianidae; genus Coturnix; species Coturnix japonica. The sequence continues at coordinate 109,827,566 of NC_140664.1, read as the reverse complement.
GGAAAACAAAAACCAAACAGAACTCCCTCAAAATGGCTGTTACCAAAGGACAAAGGCAATTAACATGAAAAGAAGAAAATCCACTGACAGCGTATCAGAGTGGCAAAGGAATTCAAAGATGCCATATACATTAAGCAATATTCCTTAAATTAGGTCTTAAAGAGAAGAACTGTGGATTCCTCTGAACTGTTCAAATTTGAATTTACTCCAGGTTTGAAGTATCCTGGATTAATTTAACTGTGCAATCTATGCATCTGTAAAAGTAGAAAGCCTTCTAGATGTTATCTTGTAAAAGGAAAATGAAACGCTTCTAATACAAACATGGCAGTGGCGTAGCCACGCTGCTTTCAGTCTTCATACGTTTGGTGTTCTGCACATTTTAAAACATACATTTACTTCTGCCAATCTGGAGCTATACAACTAAATATGATCTGTAATAATTTTATAAACTTTACATAACTTGGGATGTTTCTAAAGAAAAAATATATATATATTTAAACTGTGGCTACATTCATACAGAAGCCACTCACCCAATATCTCAATGATTGTTAATGAAACTGAAAGCCTAATTAGCAATATGAGGGGACTAACCCCAGCATTTTGGCCCACCTCCAATTTGAATAATTATATCTACCTATGAAAAAAAAAAAAAAAAAAAAAAAAAAAAAAAAAAAAAAAAACTTGTCAGTTCAATTAGGTAATATATTCCTCATATCCTGCTCTTAAATTGCTGGATACTGTTTAGAGTGCTATTGCAAAAAGCTACTGCGTTCTGCAGTGGATATAGTCACATTTTCATAATAGCTATGTGACAATTCCTACATATCTCAGTGACTCGTTCAAAAATCCTACTGTTTACAAAAGCTCTCTGAATATATATATATATATATATTATTTTTAAGGTAATTTATTATGCATATATTACTGAAAAAAAGTATAACACTGGTGTAGAACACAGGTAACAGCTTAACGGGTATCAAGGTACTAAAATTAGGTCCTCAAGGTGTAAGAACCTCAGCCACATAACAAGCAGCCACCTTACCACACTGCCATAGCTCTGAACATCACAGATTTAGACAAAGCAATTCCCCCTGTATTCTGCTAAGTCCTTCCAGTATGTTAAAACACTCTTCAAAACATTTATATATGCATCATTCAAATTTAGCAGAAAGAGAAAGAAGCCACCAGAGGCTTCCAGAGCCTCTAAAACAACACTGGCACTCATTCCTACCTCTTGTTTAGTTGCATGCACACCCCATAGACTTGTTCCCCAGGTTGCCTACTGTTACCCCTTTACCTCTTTCACTTTCTTTCATCCCTCTTTCTCCACCCCTAAAAATCTCAAAGAAAATTAAGTTTTGTATAATGATTTAAAATTATCTGACTAAAAAAAGAATTGCTGATGGAAAAAAAAAAAAAAAAAAAAAAAAGAAGAAGAAGAAGAATTTAAGACTTCAGTAGGTTTAATGTTTACCTAGAGGGGCATCTGGGGTTTATTATTGTCTCACCATTATCAGATTGCTTTCTTCTCTCCTCTTAGCTTCAAATTGCCGCCAAGATGGTTAATAGTACGTGAACTCCTGGATGCTTATGTTAACCATGCTAGTATGTATGGCCCAGCCCTTTTACCCTGTACTCTTGCTTTAATCCTCCCTTGCCCTTAAAAGATACAGTTTTAAGAGACTATAAAACCCACATTTAAATGGTGCATCTCATTTCTTTTAGTTATAAAAGGTAAAATATATCTTTTATTTAGGAAAATACACGAGCAGATATTGGCATCAAAAATTCACATTAGCATTCGCTGTACTATTTCATGCAGCATTTCAGCAACCACATCAGCAATTTATTGCTCCACTATGGCACCACGGAAACTTCCACAATAAAACACTGGCCAGGAGCGAAAAGAGCAGTAAAGCCATAAAAAAAAAAAAAAGTTTGCTTTTTTCTTGCCCTGCCCTCGCAGGACTGTAAATCTCAGGCTTTCTTTTCCCTAAATTGTCTTAAGGATTACCAGTGTTATAAATACCTTCGCCTTCCCCTGACTAGACACATTTTTTTCTGTAGATTCACTTCCTGTAGGAAATGTTACATTGAGAAGTACACACACACACACACAGGGAGTATTAAAATTGCAATCGCTGCTACATCTCTGTTAATACATTTAAAAACACACTAAAAACAGGACAGCTTTCACTCTATCATCACCTTCTGTAAAAGGAATGTCACCGGTAATATATATATCCAAGAAGCCATTTCAAAACACAGCAGAAAATAATTTTCACTAAGTAGATCTGCTAGGGAAAAAGCTGTGCATGCCAATGATTAAACCTAAGTGTGCATCTGTCTTTTAAATATGCATAGCAGCAATAGCTTAAATGCAGGATTTCAAATTGTGGACTGTCTTGCTGCATATACAGATTTGTATCAGGCAATACTAAATTAACTAGTATACAAAAGACAAAGGAAAAATTGGTTGTAAACTCTTCTGCATTGCAAAGATTCCTTTTGTCTGTCAATCAACGGGGAAGTATTATTCCACCATCACAAAAGGAAAACCTTTGGAGGCAGTATAGGTCTGTGTGTTGTGCAAATGTGCAGTTGCTAAGAAGCAAATATGCTCCTCTTCTAATCAAATAGCCCAGCTCAGCAATGCTGCTGGCTTGGGGCAAGAAGCAAATTCCACCAGCCACAAACTTAGAAACAGTCTTGAATTATTTGTTGCTGACCGCTGGCTGAACCCTGTCCTGATGAGCACCATCACCATTAGCCACTTCTCAGTGTATTCCATCAACCGATGGCAATAGCAGCATGCTGCAGTTCAGGCTACAAGAAATTGATCAAACAGGGTAATGAGACTATTTCTTCATGGAGGTTATTTTAAATGAATATAAATATTTTCTTTCTACATAATTTGCCACAAAAGGTCACTGAACTCCCCGTGATTCTCAAGAAAAATGCTGTAGTATCCCCTTTATATATTTGAGTTAGGATATCGCCAACAAACAATTCTGGGCATTTTTGATGATTGTGTAAATCTTAATGAGGTGGCATCCCAGCCAATTGATTAGCGGCAGCATTTTATCTTTGCATTTAGTTATGAACAAAAAGAAGGTCTGATGCTTCTTTTGAACATCACGATATACCAGTCCCCTTAAAATCGTTCAGGAGAAAACATGCTTTGCAAAGCTAAAGACTTACACTTCTGCTATTATAATAGATCATGCATATTTAGCTACATTTGCCATCATTGCTTTATCGCTGTCGCTGAGGATTCTTTCAACTGAACTCATACATTAAAAATACCCATTTCATATCAGAGTCAGGTTACTGATAAGGAGACCCATGTTCAGACCCCTTACCTTTCCTCTTTTTTGTTAAAAGTCAACTATGAAGAGATACTGAGAGATCCTTGAAATTTCATTTAAATCAACTGCTATGAAAATCTCACCGAGGCCTCCTTTGTCCCATTTAAGATTTTTAGCCCGATCATTTCCAGTACTGGACAATTTCTCCAGTGCCGGGAAAGAACAATAATATTGATTTAAAGAAAAATTGAATTGTATTTCATTAACACAGACATTAGGGTATTTATCCTAATACGACTAGGATAAATAAGTAACGCTTGTTATTTTCTACTTTTAGGGTTAATAACCTAAGAATATTCCAACAGGCCACTAAACACAACTGTTCATGTTCGAGAGTTCACAAGGTTACCTTGAACAATTTTAAGATAGCTCCAAAAACTTTAAAAATATTTTACAAAAAAAAAAAAAAATCAGATTTCCTGCCACAGATGAGTATAATCCATTTATCAGAGACATGGCACTTAATGTGGCTAAAATGAAAACACTCTCAAAGGAAATGAAAGGATTTTAAAAAGTAGTTAGCCTTGTCCTAACAGGAATTTTCGTAACAGAGAACGCTTTGGATTTTATTTTATTTTTATTTCACCACAACTATTCTGAGATTTTATCTATTACTTTTTTTTTAAGTAAATAAAAACATGTTATCTTAAATGCTATTATTCATATTCTGCCAGGGTATTTAGGCTTTTATATGTTTATATATACGAACAAAAAAAAAAAAAAAAGAAAGAAGTAAATTAAACAGTGAATAATAAGAACAGCTAAATAAATTAATCGAGATAATTCTCTTCCCGCCTCATTTGTCCATTAAAATACTATTTACAGAGCGCTGCCTTCTTACTCATCATACTTCATGGCAGCGAAACACTTTTAAGACTTCAATAGAAAAAACTCAGATGCGTTTGTTCTGCTGAGCAATCAATTTCTAGAGGTTTATATTTTGTAATAAAATATATACATAGAAAATTTAACAAAAAGACTTGCTTGGTTGAGTCTTCCAAAACATAAGGCCTGTCACTTCTGTCACACAGACCTATTAGAACAGGGTCTATTATATTAGAATTCTGACAGTTTATCTATAATTTCTTTAAAAAGTGAAAGTTCGAAGAATATTACATTAAAAAAGAGCAAATTCCATCTAACTGTTGAAGCTCTATAATAACCTGAGGTAACACACTAGTACTTCTTAAAATGTAAAGAATGATAAATATTTTTAAAGATAAGTAAAAGAAGCCAATTTCTACACAAATCCATATTTTTGTCTAGAAAAAAAATTGTAAAATAAAAAATAAATATCAGCAGCTCTGTACAAACTCCAACAAAAAACAATATTCATTTAAGGGAAACAAAACAACTGAGAATGAAAAGATCAGCATCCACTAGCAGAAGACATCTCATCAACTGACTTCTATTTGACAAAAATCAGTGGAAACAGCTAAGAAGCCAATACAACTTCTAGTGCCAAGTAGCCAGATGGCACTGCTGGAAAAATTATATCTACAGACTGGCAGCTTGATCCCATGATTATTGCCCAAGGGAGGAGGAAGAGGGAAACAAGGGGTATTTCAGTGTGATGGACTAAATCAATTATCACCAGCTCACTATGGCATTTTCACATTATTTTTATACCAAATTCTAAATATCACTCAAACAAATGAGGACACTGGAAGATTCCAGAGATCTGAGAGAAAAGAAAAATGTATGCCACGTATTAAAAAAAGCAGTGCATACTAAAGCATGCCTCTATCAGCTGCATGGCATCATCGCTAATATTGCCAAACAAAAATTTGCAGGTGTTTGTGGTTATACAAGTAAAAATAAAATGTTTTTATTTTGCAGGATTTATTTACTGCTTTATAACCCAAACGCTGCGTATATAGATTACAGAAGAAAACTTAGCACTTGTCAATACTTTGACTACATTGTTTTGTGTATTTTTAACTCTTAGGTATACTACAAAAACACACGAGAACCACTTTGCTAAAATGTTCGAAAAATCTTCAATCAAAGTTAGTCATAATCTCACCAATTCTTTTTCTGTTAAAATATAGTACTAAAGTCAGTTTCTGAAGAAGCCATTGAGAGGAGAAAAAGCACCCCATTCTTAAATTCACATAAGGGTAATTTTTTAACCCTACCACTCTCACAGAATTACAAACTCAAATTTCTGAGTAAAATATAGAACCATAAGAAAGAAATTTTTATTTAGTTATTTGTTGTTTTGGGTTGTTTTGTTTTGCTTTTTTTTGGGGGGGGGTTGTTTGCTTATTTTGGAGGGGGGTGGTTTGCTCGTTTGATTTGCTTATTAATTTGAATTCAATGACATCGTTTCCATTCATTTTTTCCTCAGGCAACTGTAATATGTAGGTCCATGTCCCCAAGTACTGTACCTGTCCTTGGGAAGGAACAATTCACCTGTTATCTACCAAAGAAGACTCAGGCCACCATCACTTCACTTGTCTCCATGTTCTCATTTTATAGCACATTACAAACGTCCTTCTGGGGCCAATCACATGCATTCCACATTCATCATTCCCTTTGCCTCTTCACTGCAAGGTGGCAAGGCACAATAGCAGATACATGAGGCACATAAATTAACTGCATTTTTGAATGTGCGTTGTGAATATTTTACATATTACCAGTATATGCAGAAATACAAAATTTGACTGTTGAACAGGAAAAAGGTGTTTTCTATGAAGACTAAGATACCTCTGAAAAGTTAGTATCAGACTATGACATAGTAGCCATAAAATAAGTCACATACATTCAGGTAGGCAGAGAGGATATTCAAGAAGGAAGCCATGAAAATCTTTTTTAGACCAGAAAAGGTTTTAGCCCATTTCACAGTACAAGATCATTAATAATTCGTTACACAAAATGAGCCTCGAAGTATTTTTGCCTACCAATAGCAGCAGACAGAGTTAACATCCTGGTGAGATAATACCTTCAATTATGATAGTGATGAACAGGTTCTGAACAATATTAATTAAGAAGCTGTAGTAATCATTTTAGTGTGGAAAGAAGTCAAGTGCAATATTTTGGTCTCATACTCTACTCTTAATCTTACTCTTGAAAGTAATACAAAGTGAATATCCACAAAAAATTTCAGAGCAAACTATCAAATCAATACTGTCTAGTGACAAATATCTGCAGGAAGCAGTGAACAATGTCTATAAGTCCCTTTTTTTTTTTTTTTAGCATGGCAACAATGAACTTGTCCATACTGTGCGTATCGTAAAGATTTAATTTGCAATGTTTTTTTCTTGTTTACACAACACTTTAATTAGCTTCTTAATGACATAGATTTTACTTTTCCATTCAAATTTAATCTCAAAATTCATAAATATTAAACCATTGCAACTGCCTCCTTTCATAAAAAGAAACAAACATAAATCCATTACATTACTGCCTGGACTGCATGATACTTGAGTGTTAATAGGTCCTTTTTCTACTTGCTTAAGCTCTACAAATGCACATTGCACCTCCACTGAAAGCAGTGATCAGAAAGCACAAAAACATAAATGTGGGGAAAATCTTTTACTTGGTGTTGTTATGTGCTTACACTGAATTAAATACAGGCACAAATTCCCAACAGTCAGTTCTGAGGAAAAGAAAAGCCTGAACCAAATGATACCGTGTAGTGTATGCTGAAGGCTGACCCATCGCCCTGACCTTCTCAGTAGACATGAAAAACAACAACAAAAAAAAAGAAGCCTCTTGCCCAGAAACTCAGTAGCAACAACCTGTTGGACTTGCTCACCTCTAGAAGGGTATTGGATTAACACCCTTCTCAAGGTGCCACTGAGGTACTATGAAGCAGCACTCTGATTTAACTCATCTGTCTGGTCCTGTGAGGTTCGGAGTAAGCAGCAGAATGAAAGCTGACTTGCTACCATTCCTTAATAAGAATGAGGAATTAAAAGGAAATCAGAAAGTAGAAATTGTTATAGCTGAGGAATGTGTTAATAAGGTCCTAAACCTGTAATTGAACATCCTATCCCATATAAAGGAAGCAGAAGGAAAAGCTTCTCTCTTCCTTTTTATTTCAGCTACACATGATGTAAAAGAAGACCTAGAAAAACATTAGCCCAACCAGCAACATAAAATAAATGGAAAAAATACACATATGCACTTCAGCTTTCTGTTGTTTGTTGGGGTTTTTTTTGCTTGTTTTTTGTTTTTTTTGTTTGTTTGTTTGTTTTTTTACAGTAGTCAGATATCTTGAATAAAACTATGATACAATACAAAAAAGAATGGGTCAAACAAGTTATTTGTTTTTATTGTGGATATTGTCCTGTCTGGTGGTGGAGCATACATGGCTGTTTTGTTATTGCTCAGTCACTGAAGCAACATAGATGAAATAAAATGAGCAACAAACCATGTCATTTCTCCCATGGGAGAAAGGTAAATGTTAAAAGAACACAGGGGTTTATTGTTTAATAGGAAGTTTTTCATCATGATAATTAGAAGTTCAACCGTTTTAGTATCATCAATTTGTACACACTGTTAACCTACATGGTATTATTTTTAAGTTTACCATTGACTTTAACGGGGCTGAAAACGCACTTGAAACTTCTGCTTCCTGACAGAAATTAATCCCTTCTGTTCTACGCAAATGGTTTAAACCAAAATTAATCCAATTAGCTTTCCATATTTCAAATGCCTTTTTGTTTTTCTTTTTACACATCTTTCTTTTCTAAACTAAGTAATTACTGCAATATTTACTGCTATGGATCCTGTAAACAAACAAAGAAACAAGCAGTTCAATTCCCTGCTTTTTTTCAACAGCACTTAAGTTTGGAGAGGTAGAAAGCCTATTTTCAGTCTTTGAATACATACATGACAAAAGGCAAAGAAAGGAAATAAACTACTGTGTGTCCTTTATGGACAACAAGGGAGTAAAACATCAATGGTGTGATAAGAAAAGTTTAGGACATGTATCTGCTAGTAGCAAGCGCAGCACTGCACTATGACAAACTGACTGGGAAAGACAGTGAAGTTGCAATGCTAGAGATTTTTAGGAAAGATGGGACAGGTGACTGCCAAAAATCATTTCAGGTATGGCAAGAATAATACTTGACTACAGCATCTCTCCTGTCCAACGAGGAGCTGAATTTCTTTACAACTTTTGACTATTATTTCAACAAGGTTAGCGCTCTCTTCTATAAGCAGATTTTATCCTGATACTTTATACACACCTGTTCCTACATGTATCCCATTTAACTCAGGAAGAGAGATTAAAAGAATAGATATGGATTTCAATCATAAGCTGAGTTTGCAAAATATTCTTTGTGTTTCAAGCTGCTCTTTAGTACACTTTGCTTTTCACTGTGATTCCCCGACTTGCAAAGGTTTTATTCTGGATGACAAGGTTCACAATGCTCCTTCCTAGGAAACACTGAAGGCTGCAACTTTACGTATCATCCATAAGCATGTCAGCCTACCTAATCCTCTGACATTCTCACTCCACTTAAGAATTTTCTACCAAAAAAGCATATTTTATTCATACACTATAGTCAGATAGGATAATTTGAAGACCATACAAGTCCTCAGACACATTTTTAGTACTTCCTTCACCTTCACATGCTCAAGGCAACATTTCTAGACTACCCATAGAAACGAAGGTGACCTAAATTATTTTACCAGCATTCACTGTGATCCTTTTAAATCCAGTAATTACTAAATCACACTCTCCCTGCAGAGCTAACCGGACATATCTTCTTACGTAAGTGGTAGGTTCACTAACAAGTCCACTCATAATAGTTACAAAAATGACATAAGTTGTATTCCTTAATAGTAATGGCATTAGCTAGCACGGAATCAAGTTTCTATATCATCAAAGGTTTCACAGCAAAAAACAAAACAAAACAATGGGGATCATAGCAGAATGTTTTACTATTAAAGTCTAAGAAAGTTTTAATATAGCATTAAACATAGATTTCATATTAACCTAAGGAAACTGAAAATAAAATAAAAGACAGTAACATTTTCCCCATTAATATGACAACTTCATTGTTAATTAACACCTCAACTAAAAATAAGTTTGCCAGCAACTTTATTTAAAGTCAGTATTTCAGTATGCTTTGCTTTCTAATGAACCTAGAAACGTACTTTCCATCACTTATGTTCTTTAACATACAGATGGAAGAGGAGTAAGAAATTGCAAGGCATAACACTGTAATACAATGTACTATACAAAAACCTGTCGTTTAAGTTTCAAGAAACCTAGCCATCAATAAGTGAAAAAAGACACCACTCAAAAATCAATTATGTTGAGTCTTTTGTATAGAGAAGTAGTACACCTTTCAGGCAACTGGTATTAATGAGCAGACATGGCTATAGAATCTCCATCTGTTTTTCTGACAAAGCTGTGACTACTCCAGTCTCTCATTGAAATTCCATTAATCTGGTGCACCAAGGACCAATGCGAAAATCAAAACTCCATCTAACCCTTTATCAGCTCACAATAACCTACAAGTGAACTCTGCCTGTTAGCATACAGCAAGTTATGATTTTGCTATCAATCAGGCTGTTAGCCAATAAAAAAAAAAAAAAATCAAGTTAAGAACTGAGTGCCTGGCAGTGCTGTTTTGTTTTGTCTGTCTTGGGTTTGGGTTTGTTATTTTATTTGGGGTTTTGTTGTGTTTTATCCCTCTTCCAATTTCTGTAGGGTGTCTGGACATGTAAGCCTATGCATCATTCTCCTTCGTTGTGATTTAATTGCTGCCAGCAATCAAGTCAAAGCATCACTGAAGTGTGCTTGAATTTCATTAGAAGATATAACTTATGCTACTTTCCTACAGTACCTAATAAACCATAAAGAAACCAAAACACATATGGCTTGAGGGAATAACTGGAAAATTAGGTGGCCATTTGGGAACGGAGTGAACTTTTGAACCAGAGGAACAGAGAAAAAGAAATATTAAAAGGAAAGACAGACTTAGAATGCACACAGAGACGTGTGGGTTTGACCTTTTCAGTACCTAGAAAATTACATTAGCATTATGAAAAATACATATCATGTTTAGAGTTTATAATCCATCAAAGTTTAGATACTTTGTTAGTGCCTACCATAAGGTAAAAGTCAAAAGGACAACATAACAATCAGATTTGACAAAAGGCCTTTAGGTGACCTGTGCTAATTTAGTTATCCCATACTTATTGTTAAATGGATTATCTCTCGTGTAATTAATACACCATTAGACAAAGGTCACACAAAAACTCCGGGATTTTACGATGACTGTAACATACACGTAATACACTAATTCTTTATCTGTTACCAAGCGGGTGCCTTCACAAATCATATTTTGACAGTAAGACAGTAACACAGCAAAGCCAAGTAGTGATGCTTTCAGAAGTCATGCAAATCTTGAAGTCTTCAATTCAAATACATAAGGGTAAAAATACACACATATACCTTTTTGTTTTTCAAACAGCAAATATGCTTCAAAGGTTTATATAAAGTAATACGGATACACTCAAATAAAGGATGCTTCTCCATTTGGTTACCCACAGTTAGGCCCCTCTGTTAATGCTGAGAGCCTTGATTATACAGAAATGAGGTTTTACACCTATGCACTGCATAAGACCAAATGTCTGCCCTATGGATCCAGGTGCTTCACTAGGCTTAAGTATTGAGCATTAGCATACTGCTAAAAAATAAAAATACAGTATTAAACTTCAACAAACCCAATCATGCCTATGAAAACTGAAACAAAATTGCATCTCTGAGGATCAATTCACCTCCTATAAGATTCTCCTAACGTGGATTTTCATACAAAGTCACTATATTTGAATGATCGTCTACGTATGTTAAAATCAAGACACTCTTAAAATGGCACATTGAACATTCAAAGAGGGGGAAAAAAGGAAAAAAAAAAAAAAAATCTTAAAATAAATGTAAGTATTTACAGACCAAAATTTGCCACCTTTCCCTCATGCAGAGTTTCCACTAGTTAACTAAGGAGAATTTATCCCAAAATGTAGAAAGAACAACATATGTAACAGAATCATACCCACCATATTTCTACCCAAAACGTGAACGGATGAGTGAAGATACCAATGGGTGGGTACCAGACTTAGTCTCATAATTACAATTTCCAAAATGAGCTAAAAATTAATTATTCGTCTGAACAAAATTGTGTAGTAATTTGTATACTCTGGTATCAGCATTCTTAAGCTATTTGTTTAGTTTTATGAACGTTATCACTTTTTTCTTGATTAACTTGTTTTGAAATAAATATATAATCATATCTCCTATTAAACAGCCATACAATTTTGTCAGAAACCCTTTATGCAATCAGTACCATGTTATTAAGTTACAATTAGAAATAATGTTGAGATTATGTTTGTAAGCAAAAATAAATAAATGGAAAGTTGCATTCATCTGTAGTTTGGAAAATTAGCTTGGCTTTTCTAAAAGGCATATTCAATTTGACTGATAATTACATTTCAACAAGAAAGCAAAAAAGGCTTGCTTATATATATATAAATATATATATATATTAGTAGAAGGTCACATTGCTGAAACTCAACAAGCTCAATATAAAAAAAGTGTGATTATTATTGCTACACGTTTTACAGAGTTCTGAATATAAAAAAAAACCTGCGTTATTCTGAATCAGTGGTTAGAAGGTTTATCACTTATGCATGTACTTGACTTATCCCTGTTCTGCAATAGACATAATTTTATACCTCATAAAAGCAATTTATGTTTCCAAAGGGAATAATCTGGATAACATAAAATGTGGAGTGCTATGTTGCGGGAAGCATATTTTCATTCAGCAATTGTATTTCGAGAATGAGCTGCACAGTTTGATCATCATATCATGTCAGGAAACATCATTCACTAGCAAGTCTAACTTCCAGTGCCGCAAATTAATATACATCGTTAATTTATTTGTACATATACTTAATTTATTGCCTTGTATTATCCATAGAAGGTTTTTAATATTATTTATACAATAAATGAACCTCAAAAATATGGACACTATGCTAAAGCAAGCTTGTTAGCTATTGAAATATTCAATCGTTCATGTCTTCAAAACAGCAACATTTAGCATTAAATTTAATGAATACAAACCAAAACAACATGGAAAACAGCTATGGATCCTAGATTTTCCCTTTTTTTATGCAAACTCAAATTTAAAATGCATACAACAAAAACATTCTACAAAAGACTATCTTAATGCAAGGAAACATTGCAGGAATAATTAATTTAATATTTTATGAACCTATTCTGCATGGAGTTTGCAGAAAAATATCAATCACATAAACTGTTTCATTATTTATACGATAAATAATACAGTAAGCCATTAAGTAGCCCAATAAAATTAAGCAAGAATCTGATAATGTTGAATTAACAAACAATTTGTTAGTACAAATATTCACACTGCTTTAGCCACTGATCTCTCTATAAAAACATACGCATCTACAGAAGATGTTTTGTTACGAGAAAGCATGGGTTTGAAAAAAAACATGCACATTTTGACAGCTTCACTATGCTCTAGGACCACTAGAGAGAGCTCTTCTGTTCCTTTAAAGGTTCGTGTAAAGGTAGGAAAGCTGACCAGCTGTGATGCTTATCTGTTTATCTGATTTCCAACACTAACATTCTCATCACGAGGCTCCCATTACACGAGTTTGTAGCAAACTGGCAAATCTAGTACATTCTAAGATAAACAGTGACACATACCATCAGAATGTGCTTCATCCTCTCTATCACATCGGTCAGATGCTATTGAGGCACTGTCAGGAGGTGAAGAAAAGGAGCTCTCTGACTCTTCCTCATCTTCCAAATCTGTAAAGTCAAGAAATAAAAACAAATCCACTTTACTAGCTAATATAGTCTATCATGCAAACACGGAATCTAAATGCAACTATTTTCATTATAGCTGAATAATTCAATCTCATTGTTAAGGAGAATATTAACTAATATTTCAAACTCAAAAGTGTCCATTCCTCATGCACCTTGTACTTCAAAGCTGCTTTTCTGGAGCCACACGCTAATTGGTCAAGTGCATTTTGTTGGAGTGGTTTTCTTAGACACTGTCCTATAATGAACATATTCCCAGAAGAAAACACAGCAAAGAGGTGGGCAAGAATAAACGCTGTCAGGAAGACAGTCTGTAAGCATAGACAGGATCTGTGATCTGCAGCAACTTCCTTCCAGAAGCCCACCCAACTACTGGCAACACTTCGTCGCTCTCTGCCCACTTTCCCTTTTCTTCATCATAATTAGGGGCACTCTGCAAACATAGAGTGTGCTGTATTCCTCCCATGAAGCTAAAAACGGGATCACCTTCTGGGAGTACCAAGTCTAAAGGGGTGCCTCAATGCAGCACTCTAGAGATGAATTTCTCAAACAACTGAGAGCCCTACCACAAAATAAACAAACAGAAGTTGCGTTATTAGATGAACTGTGCACGATGCTGACCAGAGCGTATTAAATGTTGGGAAATAAAGAGAAATAGCTACAGTTGAGGTTTTTGCTTAATAAGTCTAAATTTAATTTTACCCTCCTGAAATGCAGTATATTTTCTAAGCTTGGTTTTTGTTTTCATAGCAACTAGGCAAAGAAGCACATGGGGAAAAAAAAAACACTGGAAATTATAGGGGGAAAAAATGAAAATTAAGAAGATACCACAACCTGAACCACATGATTTTGCTGTTAAAGGAACAGCCTTGGAAAATAATATCCAATAATTACAGCTGACACAGTCATCAAACCAAAATCATAACTCTGATGCTCCAACAGATCAAATAGCCCTCCATTTTCTTAAAAAGTACATAAAGAAAAATTGCTCAAACATTTCCTTTTGGTATATTCACATGCAAAAGCTTTCCAGAGCTCTCCGGACATGCATCTCTATTCATATATTCTCTTTTGGAGCACTGTATCACACTGCTACTTTATAAACTCCCAGATAAACCCTCATGCACAGTGAAATTATTCTCTGCATTCATAGAAACCAGTTGGGCTGTCTAGCTATGGCTGAGAGTTTTATTCCTTTATTTTCTATTTTAAAATGTAAAATCACGGAAAACTCAGTCTATACCCAGTTCGTAGTAAAAATAAAATAAAAGCAACATTTTCTTTTCAGATTTTTTTTATTTTACTAGCATTTTTGTAGCCCAAAATTGCTAAACATCAAATAGGATTTTCTTTTTATTCATCTAGCATACTTTTCTGGGCAAGGTTTCCTCTCAAGCCCCAGTGTCATACAACTACTGCTTACAATCTGAACCTGATTCCAATCTATTTTTGACACAGCCAACTTCCAGTAGCACTCCAGCTACCGTGTTAATCTGATCAAAATATTTGCATTTCATCACACCTGTCAAACCAATCAGAAAAAAATTATCCTTCTCCAGGATTCACTACTTCATCCAAACAGAAAGCCACAGAGCAGACAACATGTGAACAGAACAAGATTATGCCGTATTTACAACCTGCGTGATCATCTTCCACCCTTACAAGCAAGAGACCAGTTGCCTCTCATTCTCTGTGCATACATACACATATTAAATGTACACACTTTACAAAATAGGTAACTCAAGCAGTCAAAAGCCACAGTTTGCACAGTAAGAGCACACCTCACTATATCTGAATTCTGGATGACTTAAAGGGAAATACACACAGAAAGGAATCATTTCAATAGGGTTTTACCCCTCTCAGCAATGTATTCTTCTAGAGAAGTTGTGATTTTTTTGTGCAAGGTGCATATTTAGCCCACTCTTCCACCAGGATACATTATTTGCACTTTCTAATTATGGTAAGGGTTCCGCAGTCAGTGAACCTTTGTGCTTTGCATTCATACAATCCCCAGACGATCTAGAGAAAAAACAAGCTTTTTAATATAAACATACATATTTTGACCACCCCGTGTATATTCCCATGTATATACTGTATCTGAGAGAACAAAAATCAGGTGTGCATTAAATGCAGATTCATAATAAAACAAATACACAAGTCCATAGCATTCAAATTCAAAATAATCCTCAAACAACACAAGAATTACTGTGAAGAAAAAAGATATTACACAAAATGATTTTACAGAGTTTAAGACCATAAAAGCATTCACTAGATGTTAAAATGTAAACTAAGGCTTGAAGACTTTGAAGACAATGAAAAAAGATGAGAAAGATAATCAGTATAAATACACAGATCCCACGTCATGCAGAAGTCTATTTAGGTACCCCAAGTTTTTGTGTGTCAAAAACATGGAGAACAGGCATTAAAAGAATCACAAGTAACCTATAGCCATGCAGGACTAAATTAAGCTCAAAACTTTCATTTTTTGTTTTAGATTAAACAGAAGTGTTTCAAGTCTGTATTATGCACTGAAACGCAACCCTTAACTCATCTATCATGAGCTGCAGTCGTGCTGATGGAAAGCTGACTCAACGTGCTCTGCAGCTTTAACAGGCAGCGTTTCACAGCGCTTTTGTGCTCACGTGAAACAATGACT
The DNA here is from genome assembly GCF_054131305.1 of Coturnix japonica. Taxonomy (NCBI): domain Eukaryota; kingdom Metazoa; phylum Chordata; class Aves; order Galliformes; family Phasianidae; genus Coturnix; species Coturnix japonica. The sequence goes on along the minus strand of NC_140664.1, from coordinate 109,811,728 downwards.
AGAGGCTACTATCAGCTCTGTGTTTTGGCAGGGTTAAAAGACAACTTAACAGTGTATGCTATCGATACACAAGGATATTGGTCCTGACAGTTTACAGAAAGGCTTCCTGCTGATTTTGTGGGCTCCCCTGCATTTCCACTCAAGAGTAATCTCTGCCTTTTCTCCACATTCTCCTCCATCAAGGTGCTGCACTGCAGTTTATACCTCACCTCTTAAAGAAGGCTAGATAGAATTGCATTTGAAACCATCAGTGCTACTCCTTAAACAGTCAGAGGAGTCAGTGTTGAGCAGCACAATCCACTACTCCTCTCTTCAGGTGCCAAGTACCTAAAAATACACCCCAAAAGCACCAATAAATTAAAGAAAAGCATTCAACTTGCATTTATGTAATAGAAAACCAAACTACAAAGCAACAATGGGCATCAGGTAAATGTATCCAATGCAATTTGCTGGCGTAATTGAAAGCATTACTGCCTAATCAGACTTCTAAAAGCAAAGCATGCTCAAATGAAATGTCTATAGACTCATTAGTTGGCAGCCATTCCATTACAATCACACATAATGTCAGTAGTGCCTTGAACTTGTGCCAATGACAACAGCATAAATTTTGCATCTCATTTCTGTGGTCATAAAATTAATGATCAGTTTAAAAATACTTCTTTGCAAAAGTTATTGCACAAAGAAATGATATGAATGTGTCCCTGTTATGTAGTCACAAGGATAATTAAGGAGCTGATGCTCATTAATATAGTTTCTTGTTTCCGCAGAATACTGTATGACTTATCTGGAACTTGAAAAAAGTTTAATTAACAGTAGATAATTAATAGTTACAATAATAACTAAAATATGTATGCAAACTGATCTTATTCTCTAGATTCTGCAATTTAAACTAACCTCCTACAAGTTTGACAGCAAAATCAATGTTTTATGCTACCTGTAAAAAAGGACAACAACAAAAAAACCCCAATGTCTTTCCTTGTAAATGCTACCTTTTCAATTACTGCTCCTTAATTTAGGACACAATGTACACCAAAGGGTAAGTTATACCACATTAAGCCTGTAGAGTAGGGCAAAATTCCTAATTGTAACAAGGGCTGCCCTTTTGTCCCTGTTTCCTATTCGGAAGATTTCCAACAGGTTCAGTTGGTACAAGCTGAACATAATGAGCAGGACCATATTATTTAAGAAGGATTCAGTTAAAAAAAACAGCCCTCTGGAATTCATTTTCATTTGCAATAGTCTGATGACAGTAAGCCTTAAAGATACTACTTAAGCTGCTAAATCTAAGAAAGGCAAACAGGATGCTTCAGCCAATGCCTATGAAAGACATTCTCGCTCATTAGAGGTTTCTCAGATCACTAAAAGCTCATTTTATTTCTAAAGAGTTCATATAGAGTGATGCACAGAAATTGCTCAAGTAAAGCAACTCATGAAAATAAAGAGACATGGAGGTCAAAACATCCTGCTTCCTGCCAATTTGAGAGCTCCCGCATCACAGCAGGCTGTGATAACTGCCTTCTGTCCAACCTCTGCTTCGGTAAGAGCCCGCTGAACAAAGGGGCACATGCAGCCACCTCAAAAATAAAGGCAAGGTTCTCACTTACACAGGTTTGTACAAAAATAACTGGACAAAGTTGCTTTCAAATTGGCATCACCCTACTTCTGCCCTTTGATAACTGAAGCTGATTTTTATTTTATTTTTTTTAGGATGCTACCATCTCTACCCAAGATGACCAGTGACAGACACTCTCTCAATGTATGCTTTGCTATGCAATCTGCTCTGACGCTCATTCTTGTCTTCTAGATTCTGATGTTACTAAGTTTTTAATGGTTTCTTTTGTAAAGGTGAAGTAGGAATCTTCTAGCAGCTAAACAATACTGGAACAACCTTAGCTTTGTCAGCAAATACACACCAAGCCAAAAAATAAAATAAAAGCAATATAAGTTTTACTTGCTGAGTACCCAGTGAGGCTGCCTGTCCTTCTGATGATGCACATCAGGATAAGACCATTCTATGCTGCACTGGAGGATGTTCCTTGTGCTGCTGGAAATTGCACTTGGCGTGGACACTTCCCAGATAACAGCTGCATGTAGCTGAAAGGGACAATGCGGTGACCTGCCTAACGTGAGACACTCCAGACTTCCAGGATAAAGGGATATTTGACACATTTTTACTGCATCTGATGGTCTCTCTAGAAATACATCATGGTGATCCTCAAATGACTGCATAGCAACTAAGCCATCTCCTTCCCATTTATGGTTAGCTACTAATGATATATTTATGCTCCCGACTGAAAAACTCAACTGTGTTAAAATACAGAACTCTAATCCACTGCTGCTCTGATCACCATCAGCTACTGCTTCCCTTTCTCTATTCCAAAATGACTCCTAAAATGTTGCTGCTATTTCCTGAAACAGTGTAGCATCAGAAATAGAATGATCACTTCCACATAAAACAGAAAATGCAAAGCCTCTGTATGCAGCACTACTATCTCAACTTGCCTATCTTCCAGGAGCAGGTGTTTCAGCTTATAGACGCCCACTGCCCTGCCAGGAGCCACAAAGGCATCTGAATCATTTAAAGGCTTCCTAAAGGTGCTCCACAATCACACGCAGAGCACCACTGATGCTCTAGAGGCATAAGTTTAACTGTTTAACTTCCATTAAAGTAAAACAGAATGAAGGGGTAGACCTTAATCAGACCCAAAAGCAGTAATTCAGCAAATGTCAGATCATACTTCTCTGTATAAATACTGCCAAAGTCATGTGCTGCAAATCAGATATGAGGTGCACCACAAGCTTTATGGGGGAAACTTGTTCTGTAAATTGCCATATTATGACTGGATTTGGCTAGCGCTTTTGGTGTCTCACTTCAAACAGATTTTGTGTGTGTGTGTGTGTGTGAAAAGTGATTAAAAATATATGTTACTAAAATAAATGTAAAGAACAGATGGCAAGTGAACTTCAAACATGAGTACAGCTTCTAGGGCTCAGAGTGCTTCTGCCAACATCAGCACTATTTTTAGCATAAACTGAAAACAAGGTTCTTTTAACTAAACATTTTGGCAGCCATGGTATTGATACAATTAATCTCAAAACAGAGAAATGTCAAAAACTGTATTAACTCAGAATCTTTGACAAAGCCCAGATTTCTATACCCTTAGTGGAATTTCAGTCTTATTAAAATTGAATCCAATTCCATTGAAAATTGTCTCAGTTTCCACATCCCTTCTCACCTCTAAGATAGAGAACAGGTCATCTTCAAAGCAATGTGGCTTTTTGCTTTTGCTTAAAGTGCTTAGGTGAAGAGTCACATACTTCACATTCAAAAAGAAAAAAAATGCACTTGGGTAAAAGAAGCTTCAAGTAAGTTCCTTAACCTAAGAATAAAATACTGAAATGTTGAAATATTTGTGTTTTGGATACCAACACAATTGGTCATGAGAAGAAACTGAAAATGCAAATGAGCATTCTGCTTAACTGTAAACATCAACATTGAATTTTCTGATATGTTATCTATTTTTCTGTGCTATTAATTTAACATCTTATATTTTCATATGCATCCACATCCCATAAAGAGCTTCTCTCTTTTCAGTATTTGGGTACTGAAGATGTATTTGCTAGTTTACTTTATCAAACAGGCAGAAACAAAGAAAAAAGCTTACTTTTAAGAGGATGCAAGAAAGTGCTCTATTTTGTCAATTTGGTTGTAAAGAAGTAGATGCCCTTTCTTAAAGGCTGAAATACACAAGAGGATTTCAGTTCTAACAAGCCTTGTTCTACTTACTCCCAGGCTCTTCCATTTCTACTTTTACTCTCCTAATTTTTATTTTAACTATTCTAGCCTTATCTTTCTGAAGGTGAGATTCTGTGTGTTAGTGGAAAAAGCCCATACAACAAGAGCTCATATACAATGCCTTGGACAAACTATGTGCAAAACCAGTGGAACTAATAATAAGTGGAAGTAATAATGAACGAAAGTGGTGTGACAAGCCAATGTCCACAGAGCTTATTTGTGGAACAGCTTACAAGCTGATAGAGCTGTAGTTTGAGAGACCAGAGTCCCATTTCATAATATTTTACAGGAAATATAGGAATTGAGAAAATGTTAGTCCACTTCTTTCAGCCATCAAAACAATCTTCTGGATGACACTGGAATTAGGACAACCCACAGAACTCTTGGAGACAGCCAGTATATGATAATTAATACAAGGTGATGATACTACAGGGTAGGAATTGTTCCTCACCCTTCCTTTCAGCTACAAAAAAAGACTTATGTGCATTAAGAAATGGAGTATGTTGCTACAACAAACAGCAAATATCAGTTTTAAATGTGCATGGTAGCAAGTTGTTTTCTTTTTTCCCCCCCTTCATATTTCCTTTCAGAACAGCGACCCCATTTCTTCTTCCACCACCATTCCCTTTTCACTTTATATTCTGAGAGTATTTCTTCTTTCTCTGGAAGCAGGGAAGAAATGAGAAGATAACCGGCCATCTCAGTTTCAAATCTTCTAATCTCCATTTTTCCAACATGAAGGTGTGCAAATAGGTATGGAATGTGCACAGAAGTTGACCTTATTCAGCTGCTGTCACTGCTTTGTTACTCCAGTAGCTGGCACAGAATCCAATTGCTCACCTCCGTGCGATGAGCACTTTGTTCTACACCTATATGAGTCATGCTTAATTTGCACAAGCCTTAAGTAAAAATAACACTGCCAAATAAAGTTTGGTATATACTTCCTGATCTCCAGAGATTATACTGACAATTCATACCACTCAACCACACTCCCTCAAATATTTTGCAAATACGAGCAGGCTCACACTTCCCATGAATTTTTCATATCCATGCACATAAATACTAAAGAATTTGAAGAAATTTATCCTTGTTTGCAGAAAACAATGATGTAACTTTAGTCTTCTCCTTTTATTAACAAACACCAAAGCAAATCTAAAATGTCAGCATTTACCAGCTTCACCATCTGTACACAGTTACAGCATCTGAACCTAAGAGATACATTATAAAAGTTAAATTAAAACAGCAATATATCCATCTTCGGAAGCAAATACACTCTAATAAAAACAATAAAACTGAATACAATTTCCAGAGAAATCAGAGCAATCTTTATAGTAACAATTACAAACTACATCAATTAAATCACACATTTTACTGGAGATAAGAAAACTTTATCTTCCATAATCATTTTTTGAATTGCAGAAGAAATTCCGAATACAGTTACCAATTAAGACAGTAAATACATTAGGAATTTCTTGAACTTATAAAAAAACAGCTCTGTTCTCTGTAGATAATTCTTGCATTTAATAGATACTTAAGTCTGTGACTATCAACTTATGAAAAGAATATTTGCCAAAAAGACAGGTGTACCTCAATTAAACAACCATTCACTTATTTTCATGTTAGTCATTTTCTTCATAAATTAACATTTAATTTTTCCACCCTTAATTCTGTTGGGCAGAAAGGGGAAGAGAGGAACTTCTGTAAGGTTGCTCAGGTGCAACAATATTAACACAACTTTTTCAAGAATCACAGATTGAATTTACAAAATCTTGGCAAACTTTGAGAAGTTGCATTTTCTCATTCTGCTGAGCTGTCAGACCTCTATCACTTGACTTAAAAAGCAGTAAGAGATGTATGGACTTGTTGTGCCTTGCTATAACTTTACTTGCCTGAGTATGACTTTACATTCTTTCACTTTATCGGGAGGCAGAAAGTAGCCCACACATTTGAACCTCCCATTTCCAAAAGCTCCCCAGCCAGTGCAAGATGTGGAGCTTCGCACAGGCTTTTTTGACCTCATACTGTGACCCTCATACCAGCATCCACAGGCTATAGGTCATGACCTCAAGAATTAGCATCATGGAAATAAGAGCCCTTCCAGGTTTAGTTACAAAATAGAACACTGTAGCAACAAACTCCTAAGTCTTTTCTGAACTGAGTTGGGCAGCTTTGTCTTAACTCCACCAGAAGATAACAGATAACCCACACTTCAGTTTTCATTACCAACACACTAAATTATCTCCTCTCCAACTAAAGGTCTGGAATCCTGCTACGCTATGAAAACATCCATTCACTGAGGACCGAAAGCCAATATCATATTGCCCCTAGCTGAGCCTATTAAAAGGTTAAAGAAATGCCACTATGGAGTTGAAGACTTTTGTAATCACTGTTAAGAAAGGACGTTGAAATAAATTATCTCTGTTAACATTTTATCTCCCAAGCAGATTACTTTGTATGTATGTTCTCTGGAGGAAAAAAAAACAACAAAAAAAACACCTGCATCACACAGTCACATGCAATGCTAAGCTCTAGTTATATCAGGTATACATGCTCCATTTATATTAAATTCTGAGATATTTTTCTAACCTTCACTCTTTTCTAAGCATTCTCAGAGGCATTTAAGGAAGGAAGAGAACCCAGCCAGCGATTGCTCAGCAAGAACTAAAACTTGGGAGCTCTTTGCTGTTTCCCTCAGCAGGTGGAGCTAGCAGCCTCGGCCAAGCAAGGAACGCTTGAGTGTTTAAAAACCAGTATGACAGTCTGTCACGGAGTAAAAATATACTACAGTGAGTGGGGAAAAAAAATGTATGAGATTTACCTTTATCCTGGAATTCTTGAGGGTAACTGCAAAAGAAGAAGAAACGACATAATGCAATACACACTAGCAAATCCACAGTAATATAAATAGTATAAAACGATTCCTAGCTTTCTGCAACTTCTGTGGTTGAAACTTAGTGCTGACACTTTTCCATAGCTTTGTTCTCGGCTAAGCTTTTTATATTTAAAATTAATCTTCCTTTTACCTTAGAATAGAGAGAATGCTTAGTCATTTTAAGGAAGTCAAACAAAACCAAAACCAGATAAGGCAGCCTGTTCTAGGTGTATACATCTACTTGGCTATCTTATCACTTAAGCATACAAAAGCATCTCTTTTGCTAAAAAGATTTCTGAAATTATTTGAAAAATTCCTAAGTAAAACCCACTATTGCCTATCCTAAACATATCACAGTAGGTCAGCAAGAAAAAGATATATAAAGCGTTGTTTTAGTTGCAGCATTCTATCAAATCCAAAGGAAAGTATTAATAATTAACCATAAATGAAAAGCTGATGCATGCTTAAATGTAAAATCATTTCAAAATACAAAGAGATCAACACAACGCCTAAGAAAATATCATCCCATGAGGAAGAACTGTTCTTTAGAAACAAAACAATCTTAAGATACACTTGGGTGTATAAGGATAAATAATCACAGCGAAATTATGTTAAATGGCAACTCAAGAAGCATGTATTTGTGTGAAAGGTTTCACCAGAAGCAACCAGCAAATAAAACACAGCTGCCAAGACCATCTATATGGACAATAAGCAGTGGTGCATTTATCAGGCTAGTCAGAAAGGGGATGCTTACAAGGAATTAGGAGAGAAAGGAACGCTCTACAGATAAGAGACAGAAATACAAACATAGATAAAAGGCCAAATCTAAGAAATCCCGCATAGCAAGTAGCAGCAGTACTTAGGCACGGTGCAACATGTGTGATGTAAAGACTATAACAATATGCACATATTTTGTATCCTGCATGAACAGCAAAATGCTGGTAAGACTGAGTACTATTAGTGGAGACAAGGGATAAATTAGAAATTAAAATAAGACATAAAATCACAGGGTCATATAAATAAACAGGAAAGAACTTGGTGGCAGCTGAGCTCCTAAGTGCAGATTCCCACCTTTGATACTTCATCCTCATTAAAAAATAGACTGAGTCATAAGATAGAACAAGTCAGCAGTGCTATATCTGCAACTCATCTGTACAGTCCCAGTCAGCTCAATAATCCCAAGAGAAAGCACAAAGGGAGAGACAGAGACAAAAACCTGCTCCCTTAAAAAAAAAACAAAAACAGTACTTCCATAAGCATTTACAGCCCGAATCAAATGCACAAAAATTTTTAATTACAAAATTTTGAGGCACATATCATGTCTTCCCACAGTTTGTGTGACACTGAGAACAACACCCTTGCCAGATGGTTGTGCTGCGTTTCAAACTGTAACCAAGTGGCCACAGATGCAGGAGCATGACGAAGTATAGCTTAGTAGGCACCCAACAGGAGTAACTCATAAGAAAACACACAGGGAACAGCAATCAAAAATGAACTACAAGTACTGAATTATCTCCTAGTTGGAAGAATGAGATTTTGCAAAGAACATTTGCATAGCATATAAACTACAGCCAAATCCCTTCAGACAAATTGTTTTTACTAATGTTAAATTACTGAGTATGAAATCATACTAAATTTCAAAGCAAACCAAAAAAATCACTGCTTGGTCTGCCACAGTACTTGAATATCTAAATATCATTGAAACAAACCACTTACAAACAGCTTCCAGTTTTGTTTGAACTTCCTATTAGAGCTGAACAACAGCCTGTGCAGTAGTGCAAACTCAGCATCCAATAGTGCTGCTTTGCACTAGCTGAGGATGGTAAAAGGAAGCTCATTCCTACTTTCTACACATTGTATTTCCCATATTTTAACAAATCTCACCAAAGCAGAGGTGAAGGTAAACTCTAAGTAATAAGCTTGCTGAAGTGTTCTGAGCCCTGACCGCAATTCAAATGTGACAAATCTCTACGTTCCCGATTCTTCTGAATCCTAGAAGATTCATCAAGATAGAAAGACTCAGACCCAAACAGATTATTTGACAAACTAGGGCCTAAACAGATAATATTGCCAGTGATTATTAAAAGGTTGTTTAAAAAAAAACTGCATTACACATAAGATACTTCATAACATATTAAACCCACAATGCTCACTTACCTTGCCTTTACATCTTTTATCTTCTTAAGAAGAATATCCCTTTTTTCCTTTGCTTTCTTGGACAAATTTTCTCCTTTTAGTGTTTGGGAAATAAATGTGTCGACATCTAAATCAGAAAATGAAGAAAAAGATGCACACCTCAGTAAGGATACATAGGGTTATAATGAGTTTGCCCAGCCACTACTATGAAGAAATGAAGAAAATTATTTTCAGGCCTACACCCAGCACAGTTAACAGGCTTTTCCTATTCTAAATGGGATACAATTTGTTCTCTGATCTACTTATGCTTAGCACAGCAAATCCTATGGTGACATTTGATTCTTGCTCACTTAATTATGCCAAGTAAGCCCTAACAAATTGCAGTGCTACAACAATTACTTTCCATCACCTAAAGTAAGGGATAAAGCTAAAACATGGATATAGCCTTTATGCACATATTACTGCCGTATTATTTCAGAAGATCACGCTACAAAAATGTTTGAGCAATTCATTCTTCCAGCAGTAATGGCCACCCAGCCACTAATATAGGTCACGTATTGGTTCCACTATTTCCAAATGATCTCACTGCCTCTCAGCTCCTTAGCATGACTAAGGTTCATATCCAAAGATTTAACCTGGCAAACAATTAAGTGAGCATGATAATAACCATATTGAAATAGTCAAGACATATATGTGCTTAACTTCAATCACAAAATTTTAACCCGCACTGCATTCATTTTATTCTAATGCAGAAGATGACTCTATATAGGGGTGTAGAATCAAAGTATCCCGTTAAAGTTACTGTGGTTCATTGTAATATAGTCTTCCAGTAGTATGTTTTCTTGGTTAGAAAAATAAATGCTCGTATTTACTGTAATAACTTCATGTGGGTACCAGTCAAGGTATGGCTACCCAGAAAACTGAAAAGCAGAACTACTACTACAACAAAAAAGTTGCTTGTTAATTTCATCTTCTCAGCTGCATGGTTAACGCCTATTCATTCAAGAAGTAGAAACAAATGTAAGTCACAAACACCTCCGCAGAGACACTTCCCCCACATACACACTTTGGCATAATCTGCGTACATGCAAGCAGATACGGCTAGTTCTATTTTAGTTCTGTAACTTCTCAAGTCAGATGAGATGTTTCACAATAGGAATACAAAAACAATTAAGCGTTCAAATGTTCACACTCAACAAATCACATTTTAAAAACATTAAGTCAGCTTGAATTGCCTGCTTTTGTCTCTCTATAGAGAGCAACAGAAACAAGTCATCCCTTTCCTTTCAAGTTGCATGAAAGTTAAAAGTTACTCTTTGAAAACACTAGCACAGCCATTACAAAGATTTCACACTTTATAAATAATTTACCACAGTATTACTACTTAGATAGACTCACTGTCTTCACAAGATGTGGCAATAACTTCTTTTTTTAATAAGTTCTCACAGTTCTGAATAACAGTGTGTTCCCACTCCCTGCAAGACAGAAGGAGAGGTTTCCCCAGCACATTTTCCAAAGCAGATCCAAAGACAAAAGAAAAACTCATAGAACTGACACTGCTTCTGAAAAGGCCAGAAGGAAAGGCATTTGGAGTTCATATTAATGAATTGTCCAGACTCATCCCCCAGCAGCCTCTATGCTGTAAGCCAAGCATACATGGAAACATTTTGTCCTAACACACAGAAAATCAACACATCTTCATAAATTCCAAGGGATCAAGTAATGGCCCATACAGACACAAAACCCTGGCCAGCCACAAAACCCTCCTTAGTTCAAAAGTCCTGATACTTCTGCTACTGAGAGTAGAAACCAAAACTGCTAAGAGTTTTTGTTCAGTGAAACCCAACAAGATTTTTCAGTACAGACCAACCTTTCTCTCTGGAAGGGACATTCTGATTAAATATTGGTTCCTTCATACTTTTATGTATTTATTTCAAAAATCTGACAGCTGCTTCTAAGTTCTATTTCAGCAACAGCATGTGAAAGTTTAGAGCAATTACTTGGATTTATACATAAGGAGCAATGCTCACACAGAAGTCTTCAGGCACAAACTAATCACCAAACTTGGCCTCTGAAGACTACATTTAAGTTCAGTGGGCTTCACAATTTCATGGAAAAGCTCAAAATCCAGCTGAGAACTCCAACCATCTCAGGTACTGACTGTCAGAGCTTTCTATAACCACTAATGCTGAGAAAATTAAGGGGCACAGAAGGGAAGAGAAACCAGGCTAATTGTACTAAGGAAAAATTACCAGTACTAGCTTAGATGTGCTGCAGAGATTAAATCCTGAGGACTAATCACATCACCTCTTTTTTTCTTTTTTTTTTTTTTTTTTTATTTATTTTTTTAACAGCTTGGACTTCAAAAGCAGAAATACTGAAAAACTGTCATCCACAGAGGTACAGGGCAAAAGTAGATCTTCCTGTATTCCAGTAAAAGAAGATAATAAGTTGGAGGAGAGGGAGATGGACAGAAAGACAGCAAGCATGCACAAGCTCCTCACAAGTTTGTTTTTAAGCATTTACAGATAAGACATCCTTGGGATGCCAGTGACTTCCCTGTCCTGTGAGGCTGCAAAACAAGTTCAAAACCAGTTTAGGTGGCCCCAGACAGAATACACCACACTCACCATGGAATGCTGTCACTTACCTGTGTTCAGAGAAGGCATAAGCATAGCTTGATTCATCACATCCCCAAAATACAAAAGACCTGACATGCACATATCTGTAACAGTGTGCCAAAGCAGCTATATATTTGAAAATACATTATCATATCATGCATTTTCCTAACTACTGACGATTACGCAGAATGATTCACATCTTGCTAAAGCCATCTCCTGATCTAGCACTGTAAATCCATTCCTGATGTGCCAGATGCACATTAGATGAGTCACTTATTGTAAGCTCCTCTGGACAAAAAGCAAGAAAATCCAAGTTGTGATTATTACCTCACCACCTGTACTCCTCCCTGAGTATATGAGAAACAGTCCCAGCTTTCGGAGAATTCTTAATCACTGGCTTTACATAAAGGAGTGTTCTCTTAATGCCTACAGCATTCCTCAAAGCAGTTTACCTTAGAATAAGAACAGAACTCTGGACTTGGGTATGGCAGATAGAGAGAAAGAGAAATACATCCTGAAACCTGTTCAACATTTCTTAGTTTTTAAGCCTGCATGTAAAACGGCCTGAAATAAGTATTTAATGCTCTGTTTCTGAAAGCTCGTTATTTCAACTCTGTCTGAACCACACCCCAGAGAAATTATTTGCCTACAGAAATGAAGCAGATACAGAACTGAAAGATCCAATTGAAAAGATCCACTCACAGAGTGCTCTGCCAATGCAAACAAATGAGAAGTCACACAACAGCAAAGCTTTGTGCTCTTCAACTGCCTCGTGTAGTTCAAGGCTCAATGGCGACTTCATACAACCAACATCTTCATCTTGTTTTCACCTGCATTCCTCTTAAAGAGGAAAAGACTTCAGACTGTTCTTGTTTCCATTATTAAACAATTTTCTGTTTCTCCTTGCTTCAATGATTATAAACCGACAACACTACAAGTTTTCCAAGTTTCAAGTCTCTAGGGCTATTTCCCTCAAGAAAGGCAGAAATCAGACATCTTCTCAAGAACACTGTTAAGAGCACTAATCATAAATGATGTTGTTTACCATCCTTAATGCAGAACATCAGTTGCAGTTAACAAACATACATCCTTAGCACAGAACCTTTGTATCAAGGTAGGCTAAACAGGCTCTCATAGACCACGGCCTGGGTCTCCCCTTCCCCTCCACCTTCTGCAGATAACCAAAACATTGTGCATTACATTACCAGAATGTGAGTCATCCCTTCACCACCTGATGAGCTCATACCACTGACAGATAACTATATGACAGATGTGTTTCCACACACATGGCAGGGAATGCACATGCGCCTTTAGGTGACCTGGTGCTAACAAGTCCTCATGGTTCAGGGCTAGACATACATCTGCTATGTGATGAGGGACAGCTGCATGGGGTCACCTGGCAGATGCACTCCCAGTCACACCAGGAGGCAACAGTGGGTCAGCAGAACAATGCACAGAGCCACCAAACTCCTCTAATCCCTCTACTCCATGTTCAGGATGGGAAGAGACAGGAGCTGGCCACAAGCCAGGGTATTTTGGAAGGCAGGACAGTTATCCCTGAAGGTAGCTGCAAGCTAGGCACATTTGTGTGCACACACTTCTCAGATGCAAGCAACATCAAACAGACTGCCACTTATCTTCCTGCTTCACAGAGCCTAGCATTAGAAAGCAATTAATTCATCAGATTTCAAGCTTTCTGTACAAGTCATCAATACAGAGTATGCCCGGAGACAAATTATCAAGCAATACCTGTAACTGCCTGTGCCCCTGTGCATAAATCTGGCTTCTTGGGAAGCAAGAAACATTTGAGGATCTTCCTTTTGCTCTCTCCTACTTTCCTCCCAACTACTTAAACATCTCTCTCCGGAGCTTGCTAAAATAGTTATAAATAAATATAAATAGATATATACATACGCAATATAGAAACAGATGTAGAATAAAAGTGACCGACTCCAGGATGCTTAAAAATAATCACAATGATCCATTGTAGCACGAAGTCCTGGAAAGGAACACCATTGGAAACTGTTGCACATTTGATCTCCAAAAGCTACCTCGCCTTGTTGTCACAAATGGTGAATACATTGAAAAAACACTGACGCTCAATAATTTCTGTTAGTGATTTAGAAAGCAGAAGAACACCTACGCTGCTAAGACTCCCCAAATGAAGTAAACTAAAAGTAAAAACAAGATAGCTCCTAAAAAGAAGTTGAATAAAATTGTCATCAGTGACTATAATCTCACTGACCAAACAGTTGAACATCATCTCTCTCCATTAAAGAGGTGAGAAAATACCAAGCTGTAACACATTAAGATTATCCTGAATAAACTACACCAGTACAAATCATGATCAAGTTACAAAGTGATTCCAAATGAACTACAATAAAAAATGTTAAGGATTAACCTGAAGATTTACACTGTACGCTACATTATGCTGCATCTTTTGTGGTTTGTTGACATATGATTACGAAAGAAACGTAAACCCAGTCAGATGAGAAAGATAGACTCCACGTTAATTGAAAAAGACAAACTAAGTGAATAATGAGTATATAAAAAATAGCCTGTGCCATTTTTATCACCCATATATGACACTTACTCTCAAATTTATGGCAGAGACAATTGAACTATGTTTCAAATCACTGGAGGTTATTTCTTACCAGGAATGCCTCTGTGCAGTTTTTCACCTCTATGTTTCTATTCTTATTCCATTACTATTCGAATACAAATACATTACCAGAGCTGTAAATACCCGTCTACTTAGATGTCTGCTATAACCACCCTGGTTTATCCCGTGAAGTCAGATTCTTCAGCAAGAACAGGCATTCACCAAAGCCAAAGAAACGTGAGAGGATACTTTAAACCATAGAACAGACAAGTTTTAAACAAGACTGTCCTTTTAAAGATGAAGTCAGACAATGAAGAAGAGCTACAGAGTACCTAGGTGATCGTTCTTACCATGGGAGCATAAGGAGCAAGTCCAGCAACAGCTGACAAGGAGGTCAAAAAGGACTGTTAGTTGCTTCTGGGCATCAAGGGTAAGCAGAACTGGTGCAGTGCACAATCAATGTGTATCAAGTAGTAAGGAAAAATAAAAGCAAGCAGGCCTTCAACAATATACATAACCTGTAATAACTGGACTGCAAGAAAAAAAAGAACACAGCAAGCAGTGTCCCACACTGCCAAACACCGACAGTAAGATCCTGAACATACAAACAACTGAGGGCGCCTTTTCAAAAGGAGAAGAGGTGCAGTAGGCCTCCCTCACTGAATTGCAAAGGCTTGGACATCATCTAGAAGGTACATAGACATGGAAGGGAATGAGATCACGCACACTACCTCACACCTCCCAGGTGTAAAGCAGGAGATAGTCAATTTGCAGTTGGCTTTTTTCCCCTCACCCTTCAACCCATGACCAGAGGATCCTGATTCTGCCCTCAGTGTTTCCTCTCCTGCTACCTAAGCAAGCAGGAGAAGAGGTCAGGATTGTGAAACCCCAACAACCTCTGCAATAAAAGCTCATTGCCTCACTGACCTTCCCCCTTCAACTTCACAGAAACAGCTTCCTTCTTTTCCAAGTGATGTGGTTAGCTCTGAGCTCAAGCTGTGCTTCTGCCTGGAACATTTCAGCACCACTGAAACGCAGCCACAGTGACCCTGCCAGCACGTGTGACAGAATTTGTTTTTCCATTAAAGATATAATATTGTTTGGGTTCAAAGTAAAGCACTCACAAGTCAAAAAGCCTCCTGTGCCACTCTAATTCATCCCCTGGTGTGTTTATTCCCATTATCGCCATGTTTAACTCCAGGAGCACTTAGCATGTTTTCCAGTAGGACCCCTACTTGTTCAGCATGGGGGGGACACTACTCCAACAATCAATCAAGGCTAAGCAGGGATAAAGAAATCCATATGATCACCACCTCCACTTGCTGTGGCAGCTGGAAAAAAATGGCTAAAAAGGCTGAGAAACAGTACAATATTCATGAGATTTTAAATCTGCCGCTGCCTTGCTGCCATGTGAACATTGGGCTACAAGAGGGTGCATGGCACTAGGCACTAACTGCATGTACTTGATAGAATATGATATGAAGAAGTGCCAGGCACTTGTAATGGCCACTGGATAGAGACATTTGACTGGTGTTACTTTCTAGAGAAGTCAGGGCAGCATGGAGGCAGGTGAATTTCAATTTCACTTCTGTTCCACCATTGATTATTTCTGTGACCTCAAATCACATCTTGTTTATTACACTAATTTTAGCGACGGGAAAACAATATTCACTCATCTCAAAGAGGTGTTGAATCAATACCCGTGAGCCATTAAAATAATACATTAAGAAGCATGCTTGAAGAAGAGCATGTAGAAATGAGTATCTATTCACTGCAGACTCTGTATTGTACAAGAGTTGCTTAATGAATAGTAAAGATATTACACAGCTCTCTTCCTTCCTCCATTACCATAAATCTTCAGTACATTAATAGTTTGGACTAAAAGAAGCAGGGCACTGTACAATTAAGGATTACCAGAACCTAAGTGTATCCAGGAATGAACTGCTCTTAGAGACTGAACTACTCTAATTTCTAACTTCCATGCAGCTTTTCTCATAACACTAAAAAAACACCAAGAGAAGCTAACACACTAACTGTATAAAGTACACATTTATTCTTTGAAAACAGAAAAGGATTGTTGAATTTTTACACTGCATAACCACAGTTATCCTTACATTTGTTTCCCCCTGATAATTCCACAAGTAAGGATTTAAAGTTACAAAGCATTATTCACCCCCCACTATCTCTGCTTCATTAGGTTTCTGATTTGCATTGAGTCCCAAAACAAAATCACACGTGAATGTAAACTAAGTGAAAAATACTGTTACAGTTATAGGTACTTATTACGTAGTGTTTATGATACTGTAATAATGAAAAAGACTGCACAATCATGTGATACCTATCTATAACCTGGGCCATTGATTGCGACAAGTTTATGCCCAACCCCCTCTTGAGTGAAAGCAGGTGTTGCCACCTTCACTTTGGAACACCAGCTTCCATATTGCTCTTTCTACAGTGGACTGGATGAAGCTGAGCAAATGGCCAGGTGTACAGCAGAGACAAGCTGCAGTTTGGAGTTACCATGTAGTTATGAGCTGCACGATACCACCCTCCTCCAGAAGTTTCTGCAAGTAACTTCACCAAGTGAAAGTAGCTTGATGAAAACTTCACATGACCCACAAGTTGCAAATACAGTAACACTATGGAAACAACAAGGGCTGGGTAGAAGCCACTAAGGCTAAACTTTCATTGCTATTATCATGGTCTGGGTTCCTAATTAATAAGTCAGCAGAAGCTCTCCTTTTCTTCCAGTATTTCATGTTGGTTTTGCTATAGAAAGAACATGATCTCCAAGTAACATACTTATGGTCAATGGTTACTAATGCCCTTCAGGAGAGCTGGCAGAGGTACTTTCAAGGCAAGATAAGAGCAAAGCAGTTCAGTGCTAACTCTTACCACCAACAGGTTTAAGAACTGAACTGTGCCCAAAGGCGAGCAGTTGCATCAGGTTCCAGCGGATGCCCTGCCTCGTAGCTGAGCACTCCTCCTAGAGACAAGCTTTTCAGAAGCACGGTTAACTTGAATGGCTTTGACAGAACTGTGCAAGTTCCTGAGCCAAAAGGAGAAGTTCTCAAGAGAGAAATTCTCCCGACCACGGGGGAATTCTGAAGCCTTCGGAGCTCCTCCTAAGGCACTACCAGCGAGAGCTCCTCGAGGGAGTCAGCGTAAATAGCGGCTCTTCTACCGACCGGGCTGAGCGAGCGACACCGCACCCGCTGTTAGTGACAGGCACCGAACGAGGCGTTTAGCGAGCGGCAGCCGGGCCTTCCGCATCACTCCGGCCCCGGGCAGCGACCACAGCGGCAGCCCGGAAGGAAGACGATGCCGCCCCGGGAGAACGAGGAGCACGGAGCGGGTCTTACCACGCGCCGAGGGCAGCGCACCGTGCAGTCACGGCCCGCCCCCCACCGCCCGCCTCCCGGGAAGCCCTCCCTCCTCCCTGCCCTCCTACCGCCCACCGTACCCGCCAAGAGCCCGCGGACATCGTCGGGGATAGCGGCGCCGTGCATCCCTGCGGCCGCCGGGTGCACCTCGCCTGGGCCGTGCCCCGGCCTCGGCCCCGCCGGGGAGGAAGCGGCAACCCCGCCCCACGGCCGCAACGGCGCGGCCTAGAGCCCCCGGGGCGGGGCAAGGAGCGAAGAGGCGGTGTATCACACTACGAGGCGGGGCTTCGTACCGGGGGAGCGGGGCTTCTCCCCCCGCCTCGCACCGCCCCCCACAGCAGCGCCTGCGCCTCCGCCATCCCCGTGTTTACAGCCCCCCATTGCAACGCCCCGCCACGCTGCGTGATGACGCGGTGCGGACCCTCCCCTGGTGCCAAAACCAAATATGACGCTTAGCGACCGAAACACGGAAGTAAAACGTCTCCTTAGCACCAATAGACCTGTATTAATCCCAGCTGGCACTGCAGCTGTACCAGGCTAATGTTAAACAGTTCCTTACTTAGGCTGGTGCCCACAGAAATCTGTGCTGTAGACATGGTGTTGGGTTGTATGGTTCTCCTGAGCTCTCACATTTAAAATAATATAGTTAAAAGATTGTATAGCACAACTAATTTCAAATGTGAGTCTGGCTTCTTACCTACATCTTGCCTTACGTGTCTATATAAGTGCCCACTACTCATCTATTTCAAGAATGTGTGATTAATTTCCCTTAGTTGGCAACAAGGGCTCCTCAAGCTTATGTTAAATTACACATTTCATACGTTCAAACTTGGGAAGCTGCCACAAGGAACAAGAAAATGGCTTCCAGTTTAATTTGCTTTCCCTTTTCCAGGTTAATCTTAATCCTGCTTTCTTATGTTGACTTTATGGCTCCATCCATTTCTGTTCCAGAAATAAGTCAGAGGTGTCACCTGAACTCTGTTGTAGTCTTTGTTTTCAGATCACTTTTCCTGATAATTTATTCCATGTGTTTACCATTTGTATGAGCATTCACAGAATCACAGAATCACAGAATGACCCGGGTTGGAAGGGACCTCAAAGATCATGTAGTTCCAACCCCCCTGCCTGGCAGGGCCACCAAACATACACCTTTACTAGATCAGGTTGCCCAGGGCCCCGTCCAACCTGGTCTTCAACACCTCCAAGGATGGGGCATCCACAACCTCCCTGGGCAGCCTGTTCCAGGGCCTAAACACTCTCCTAGTTTTCCTGGGGTTCCAGAAATGAAAATGAGAAGAATAACTTTACTATTTTCCATCCCCCATACTCTAGTCACTATGGGTTTTTTTTCTACTTATGTTTTTCCTTAAAGACCTCCTTGTTGCAATGAAGACCAGCCCATCACACAGTAAGATTTGTGACTCAGGTCTATTTTAAGCCTTGTTAAGTTCCAGGTTTACTCTTAGTTCCCTAATTTTTAAATCTACCGCTAATAGGAAGCATAATTCAAAACAGACTCCTTCATTGAAACACGTCTGGCTTCACAGCCATTTCAGCCTGTTTTCTGAGAATTCCACAGCTTATACCTCATCTAAACCAGACCTACTGTCTTGCCTAATCAAGCTCATAGACCAGGGATTCTTGATGTTTGGGTAGCAGAGCCACAGGGAATGCACACAGGTTTATTGTCCTCCCTTGTGAGGAGAGCTATGAAAACAGGCAGGTTGTGATGAGAAGCCTGCCTGAATCTGCAGAGAGTCTGTACTAACACAGCTGCAGAAAGAATAAAGTTTCCCATTCCAGAGCAGCATTAACACCACCTTGCCTCCATGGAGAAATTTGGCACATTCATTGTACTGGGAAATCCAGCATTTTTTCACTGCAGGCATGCTTTTAAAACTTAGATTCCAGTGTAAAGAGCAGACAGAACCTATGTGCAGCTGCGGCTACTTCTATACGTGTCCTTTAGTGGAAAATAATTGGATTGCAGTGCATGATCCCTGAACTATTTGAAGGCAGGCAGCAGGCTTGTTGAGGCTGTGCTGTGTTTTTATCTGTTCATCCCTTGTTGCTTGCTGGTCTTCTTTTAGCAGATCTGAAACAAAATAGCTAGTCAGTAATAGGAATATTTATATTTTTTAATTATTTAATTGCATTAAGCAGTGTCTGGCAGAGATTTCTGGCATGCATATGTAGTTGTCAAATGCAAGGAGAACGGGCTGTCTTTACAGAAGCATTTTCCTTGCAAAGAAACTCAGAAACTTCTGGCTTAAATAAATAAATAAATAAATAAAAAGAAAATTATGTTATTGAAAGACAGTGTTCTAAGTATGGCAACTCTTTATGCATTCTGGCTGTGGTCACTGCACTTAAGAAAAGCTTTGGTGCCTCTAACAGAAGAGAAACATATTTTGTACCCTTTACCCTCTGGCAAAACATAATTAATGTTTTGTTAGGATTTACTACTGCTGCTCCAGTTAAAATGATTTACTCCCAGTCAGAGATATATTCAGGATATCGCAGCAGTTGTTTGAAGAATAAGTTTCTAAATTAACTTTGAAGCATAATGAGAGCTAATCCTTAGAGTAACAACTCCTCTACTCACTATCTATCTCCATGAAAGCTTCATATTTTGCAGTCCTCTTACTGGCATCTTACATAGAAAACCTTCAAAGCTTTCAACTGTTGTGCACACAACTGGATTGCATTGACTGTGTTTTGTTCAGATGTGAAAAAATATTATAGAAATATTGAATACCAAAGGCCTGTTTATGTATTAGTTTTATGATGAAAATAGCTATAGCAGTCTTTTTTTAATATGTATTTTGAAGGCCTTGGTGTTACCATGGTATATGTTCAGTTACAAAACTTACGTACTGCTCACGTGAAGGTGATCTGCCAGGTCAGTTACTTCCCAGGTCCGTGCTTTGTTGCTCTGAATATTGCTTTCTTTAAACCTGAGTTGATTTGAGACCTCAGCCTGAAGACAACACTTTCCAGCAGGCTTAGAACAAATGTCAAGAAGCACGAATCATCCCATTCCCTTTCCATATTTTCCTAGCTTGATGATCACAGAGATACTGATATGGAAAAAAAAAAAAAATGAGTGTAATTTCCCTGGATTATTTACTATGGGTAGTATCATGACTAAGTGCTTATGCTTCAGGACTGTTGTTTTGGTGTTGTTTTTCTTTTGGTTTGGTTTGTTTTTTTGCTGGTTATTTGCTATTGTTTGTGGCTTACTTAATGCTGAATTCTTCATAGTTTCGAATAAGGACTAACAAAGGCATAATTCATCATTATTTTTACTCTAAAATATTTCAGCAGCATTTAATTTTGCCTAAGAATTATCTATGGAAAGAAAGACTGGTCTTTACACAGTCAGAACTATGGGATAGTAAATATAACTTTGAGTGATGTTTTCTAAACATGTCATTGTAGGGAACATTTTTGCCTAAGCAATTCTTTTTACCTGAGCACCCATTAGTTTTTATAGGATCATGTTCAGAGTTTCACTAAGATCCTGTTTTGAGGTGATTTTCCATCTGAGTTGGTTCAGTTTGAACATCCTGAAAGTTGGTTTTGGCACAAGGATAAGATTTCACTGGACATTTTGTCCTGCTAAAGCCTATGAAAGCGAGCCAAAGATAACTCTCCAAGCATCACAAAAAAAGACCTCCACAGTTCGTTGTGCAAATAAATCCAACAAATTGCAGAGATAGCCAGATGAATAAGAATTGCAAGAGTTCAGCTCATACTAAATCCATTTGTTCCTATTTGGATCTGGCCCTTTGTTCTTAGACGTCTTAAAAAGAAATGTCAAAAGAAAGAAGAGTCTTCCTCTCCCCATTTGTCTTCTCCAAGATGTGTAGAGATGACCTCATAAACCTTCTTCAGCTGAGCATGATTTTAAGAAGAAAGTGGAGCAAAAAGTTCTGTTTGACATAATAGTAAATATTTTACATAAACTTTTCTTTGTCCCCTTTAAAACCTAGATAACAAGTGAATATTTTGGAATAATTAAGAGTCTTAATAAATCAAAGGTGAGTAAACGTGTCCTATTATAATCTCCAAAAGTAAAAGCAATTTTTTTCCTCATTCTTTGAAAATTAGATGAAAGAAAATTTAGGTAACCATGACAGTAACTTTTAGTGTTCTTCCTAGTTCTTTTGCCCTTTTACTAACTATGATTTAATGCATCCACTCATGTTTTAAACAAGTTGCGCCATCAGTAACTATATTAACGCAAAATACTTAATTTCTTTATTAATGTTAATTTATCACTTTCCTACTTTAATAATACCTGTTGAGTCCCCTGTGTCATAAGATGGTCACCATCATCTGAGAACCTGTTCTCTTTTTTTTCTTCCAGGCTCCTTATTCTTTCAACAAGGAGGAAGCAGCATTTTCTATGGTTGATTTGGAGGGATTGCTGTGCTGTTTGGGTTGGCAACACACCTCTGCTGGTTGTCCAGCCTGCAGCCCAGACTAAATAGTTACTTGCTCAGCCTATGTGGCAGTCTTCTTCATGGCATCATTATCTCGACTCTGTCCTTCATCCAGCATCTGCTTTTCAAGAAGTTTTTAAGAAGTTGAGATTGGAAGGCTCTATATATCAGACTTTTTTTAAAATAGCAATTAGATTTTAGGGAGAAAATAGCAGGATGTGTTTCCTTGAGTAGTCAAGTGAAACATGTTCCTTTGGAGGCTCAGAGTAAAATGGACAGTAATTGGCAGAAGCCTTAAGATGCAGCCAGCTTAAGTGTTCCTTCCTGCTTATAACAAGTGTTTTGTGAACAGCAGGGCAATCCCCCTCTTCAGGTTCCTCCATCTGTGGATTGTAGAAGTAGCAGTAACAGCATATTTTCAGGAAAAAAGGAGTTTTCAGAGTTGCAAAACCTGTCTGCGTTGCTACATTTCCCATCATGGGGGAAATAAAAGGGTTAGTTTGGTTTAAAACTGAACTGAAACAAAATCAGGGTAAAATCTAAATAAAATTCCTGTAAGAGGCTACAGAATAATGGCTGGCAGCCTCTGAATTGTCTGTCTTTTAGCTGAAACAAGGGCATGGAATTTCCTAAACAATTAGGATTTTCCAAAGAGAGACACTTAAAAATCACTCAAAGAGCTGAGTTTAAAAAGTTAAAAGGTGCTACTGTGTTCTTTTTTATTGTTAAAAAGGTAAATACCCCCTCAGAATGCTTCCATTGACCTAAATAATAAGTATCTGACAAGCAGTAGTCCATGTAACAAGATTTGTTTTATCATATGCATAGGCATTAGTTTACCACCTTTCATTTTCAAACAGCATGAATGAACTTTTATCCCAGTGTGCTTAACTCAGCATTTTTCCTTGCTACATTCTTAGTTTTTTGTTTTGTTTTGTTTTGTTTCTTTTTTTTCCCTACTCTTATGGGATTGCCACAAGCAGCAACACATCAGGAAAATATCATAAAATTTCAAATGACTGCTTTTGCAGGCTTTTGCACTGCTTCTGGGAAACGTTGATGAAAATCATCTTCAGGGCTGATCAAAGTTAGGCAGATGTATAGGTTCATTTCCTGCCACACAGACTCCTCTATAGAAGAGGAGCATCATCAGTTACCTTATTTAAAGTGATACGTGGATATGTAAAATATCATGCCAAATAAGAAGCATTTGTTGTCTCCTCTAGAAACTGCATTTATTCCTGTTTTATTAAAGTGCTCGACTGATAAACTTCACCATGATGGATTTAGTTTATGCTGTGAATTATTATTTTGTAAAATAGAGAACCTTGAAAAACTCCTGATGCAAATGTGCTTTATTTATAAAGTGTCTTCTGGGATATCACATGGTTTACAGCGAGACTACCCAATTAATAAAACAGCTTTTCTCAGCAAGTATTTCTACAATAATGTCCATGAACTACAGTGTGCCTGGCTAAAAATATTCCAAGGCAGTCACAGCAATATGCTGAAGGAGGCAAGCAGACTCCAAGCTAATACTGTTTCACTCCTTTTTTTTCTTCTTAATTTAATAAAAAGCTCCAAGTACAGAGACTGATGAGTTTTCAAGCTCTGACTGACGGGTTTTCAATTGATCTTGGTACTTGATGGTTCTCAATACATGGGTAGCCAAATACCTTACAAAACCAACACAACCAAAAGCCTTACAAGGTAAAGAAGAGTCACTGTCCCTAGGCTGTAGATACAGCACCCAGAAGTAGAAGTCATTTTGCCAGGGTGACACAGGGATTGTGTGGCAGAATGCTAAACTCAACCAGCTCACAGAAATACACATTCCAGCCCTCCAGCAAGTGTCAGTGAAGTCCTCTGGCCACTACTAGCTCTCTGGAAGAGCATTTGATTCCTAACCTTTCTGAGTAAGGTGGTATATGGATTCCTTCTAATACTTCTGTCCAAGAATGCATATTTTGGAACTCACATACATCCCCTATGGCTTACTGGTTGTCATAGTGCATTCCTGCTAGTTTGGCTCCATCACCATTTTCACAGCCTCTTATTTTTCCCAGACATGAGCCTGCTGGTAGCATAATAAGTGGAGGTTGATGTATTACTTTTTATTTTAGAAATCATAGCACACTATAGGAGCTTAGTTCCGAAGAGTTGTGTTTGCATTTAGCAATATCTGTATGGCTTTTCCCACATATGTTACTCCAGCTCCAACCATGACAGGAAAGAACCATTGTACCTCATTGCCTTGCTGTCCATGATTTCCCCGGTGAGATTTCAGACTCAAAAACTCAGCTGCCAGTTCTGTGCCATTTGCTGAGCCAATACCTTCATGGTATATAACGTATATAAATCCATAAATTTTGAAAATCACACTTTAATCTACACTACTAAGCATTAAAGATTCTACATCCCAGTCAGAGAAGAATAAAAGCAAATGAGGTTGGGAAGTAGAAGGCAGGCTCAGTCAGCTGCTGATAAGCTTGATTTTGCCCTATACACTGATCCATCTTAACTGTTTCCACTCAAAAGTTTATCAGTGCAATTATTTCTAATGAAAGTATTAAGCACAATGCCAGACTCATGAGCCAGAGGGCTGTTTTTTCAAGTTTTTCATTACCTACTAAGTAAATTAATTAATGCAAATGAAACTCTAGTGTCATAAAGCCACATCCTGCTCTAATTGAAGACAATGGCAAAACTGTCATTGACCTCTATGGGAACAGGTTCAGGCCCATAACTTTCATATATTGTACATTAAGCGACATAATCAGAAATACTACCTGCTTCCATTAAAATGATATATACATGTAACATGACAAGTAGCAGCACAGGGACTCATCTGATGTCTGTAATTAGAGGTTTTTAATGACAGGTTAGGTATGTTTAATATGCAATTCCACATTGCTGTTACACTATCAGATTCTTATTCAGGATCTTTGCACATAGCATAACTGAATTCAGAGGCAGATAAATGTTCCCTATATTTCAAATTCAACAGTTTTGCTGATTTAACACCCTCTGAAGCATGCACCATGTGGTGAACAAACACTACAAGCAAAGATGTTTTCCACTGAGATTTGTCATGGATTTAAGATATTAACACTTTCCTGCTCTCCCTTCAGATGGAAAAAAAAGAGATGTTGCTTTCTTTTTCAATACAAAGAGCTGTGCAATCATATTAGTAGGTATCATTTCATTATCTCTGAGAAATTTAGGTGTGGAGCCAAATCCATGTATAAGATAATAGCCAATCCATTACTTGATCAGCTGACTTATATGAAGAAAGCTTATCATCCATAGATTTGTCTGCTTGGAATTTGGTCAAAACAAGATATTGAAAAGATATTTTCTTTGAATTTCAATACCTTAAAAAATCATTATACCACATTACAATGACATATTTGGAAGAATAATGTGTACCTTAAAAATAGCATATACTACAAATACATAAAAACATTATAAAAGTAACCCGAGGCACCACTAATTAAACATGAGTCAGTGCTTCCAGTAAATTCATGGCAACTGCTAGCAACAGGAAAACCCAATTCTCAGTCCAGAAGCACTGCCAACTTACTGTAGAGAAATGATCCAAAGGAATGTCTTATGTATATAAGATTGACACTTGACATGCTTATATACAGCCACTTTCCCCTGGGATTTTTCTTTCTCCCCTATAGTTATCAGTAGGTTCTTCAAGAAGTTGCCGCTGTCTGACATAGTAACATTTAAGAATTATTCTATGAGTTGATGTGTTTCTCATCTTGACATAGTGTTAGGAGAGTATTTTGGTCAGGAAGCCTGAGGCTAAATAGTCCAGTGTTCATAAGCCATGCCAGGTATTCTTGGAAACACCTGCACCTTGCAGTTATCCAGCTGGCTTTGTGAGATGTCAGAACACTCCTCATTTGAACCATACCAACAGCATGACATCTGAATTCATTTTCACATTCTTGTCCTGATGGGACATGGCTCTGAATATAAAAATTGGCTTATATGAGTGCTGTGTGGTTAAAAAGGTATTGATGCTTTCTCAAACTGCCCAATAAATCTTTGTTCACCAACAATAATATAATTAAACTAACATACCATTGTGAGTAACGTATTCATAGTACCAATTCACAGACAAATATATTGTTTCACAGAGGAACCACAAGTGATGCATCCAAAAGTGGTGTGAACAGATTGAGAGTCAGTGATACTTCAGAACTAGAATAGTATCACAGTTTTAAATATATGCAGTTTATCAGTGTTTCACAGCACAGTCCTGCTCAACAGACTACACCTTCAGGTGAAAACCTGTGTGGCCAGGTCCTTCTCAGCTTCTTCAACAAAAGCGGCTCAACTGGATAGTAATAATGAAAGAGGAGACCACGTTCACACATAGTCCTTTAAAACACTGCTAACATTTTGTTTTAAAAGTTCAGTGTCATGCAGATACTAGCAGGTGCTGGAATCAGCATTGGAGAAGGAAGTCTGTGGCAAAACGTTTTTGTTTCCTATGTTATGGACTCCTGCAGTTCTAAGATTGTATCACCCAGAATATCACCCTTTTTCTATCAATATTTGTCTCCTCTACATGTATAAATATTTTTTATTTCTTGACATTAACAAAGTAAAAGCTTTAGTAGATGGCTTTTCAGAAAGCAGGGCTAGAGGAGAAGAACCAGATACGCACATTTTTATCATGGACAATTCCTCTGACATGTTTGTCTAAACGTGGTGAGAATGGAGTGCCAGTAAGCACAGTGCTTTCATTGCACAATTCATGGGTATTGCCAGCTTTCTAGAAAAGAGACTAAATAATAGTCTCAAGCTGAATATTTAGTTCTAGATACTCCTAAATCAAAGAAGATAGATGAAAAGATGATGATTTGCTTTTTTGGTTCATATCATATCATATCATATCATATCATATCATATCATATCATATCATATCATATCATATCATATCATATTCATATTTGCTTTCATGCTTTCATATCTCTGTGGATGGTTATTGGCTGCCAAAGGGTAAACCCACTCAGAGGCAAATGAGAATTGCTGCCAGCCCAATTACCTAACTGGGCAGGAGAGGCCTCCAAGCAATGGACTCCACATCATGTGGATCTTGAGAGGACATGGGAGGGTAGGTAGGTAGTCACTTAGATTTACTCTATTCTTCTACAGAATCTATTACTGTGCTTTCTAAATGTTTAATTTTTGAGCACTTGAACTACTACTACCAACAGATTATTGTCTTCTGCTTGGCTATGAGCTCTGAGAATGTATGAAAAATCTTACTGTGTCCAGTGTGGAGTCTCTTACTCCGTACAACTCTTGTATTCACTCTTCAGTGTGTTCTTCATCTAGAATGTATGAGATCTCTTCCCATAGTCATCTTCATATTTTCATGAGATTTTCATCTGGAAAAACATTTATTCATTTCAAGAAAGGTTGAAACAAAAAAGGTTCAAATTATAAAGTATTGGTCACGTACATAGGTAAAAACTCAAAGCACCAACAGCACTATATTGTCATATGGCCCTGCTAAAGTGACACCATTGCAGAAAGCCATGGATAGTAGCTGCCTGCAGGAATTGTTCTCCGGTTCCACGTTTGAAGTTGAACATATTATCTGTAATTATAATAAAATTGCCACCTGTTTTTGTCATAGCTCCTGCCTGACCATGTTCTAATGTGCCTGTGGCAAGGAAAATATTTTTCTGTTCCAATTGCCATAATGAGAAAATGTGTTGGCTTTAACACAGTATTTATCAGAGGATTATCCCATGAAATTGTCAGTATATGGCATGATAATTAGATCTGTTACTTGAACACCTGTCAAGTAAAAGCAAGCTTTCTTCAATAATCTTATTCTTTTCCATTTCGCAGGTGGGGCCTAATAAAGTGAACTACTGAGAAGTATTGATGCAATAGCAACCTTGGCATTTCTGTAAATGAAATGCAGTCTGAGTCTCAAGAAGAAGCTTGGTGTAGCTTTCCACATGAAATCTTTCTTCACGAGGATATCCTTTACAAACCAGCAAGGAGAAGACTATAATGACCGATGAAGGATGGAGGGAAAGGAGGGAGCAGATTGACTTGGACATGGTGCAATCTTCCTTCTCCCTTTCAGCACCTCCAATTATCCCAAAGCTCCTTGGCAGGATCTCTGTCCTTGCCCTGCTGCCGAGGCTGAAAAGTTGCAGAGATATGGCAAACAGAGGAGAGTGGAGCAAGGAGGTATATTCAAATGTGGTGATTTCCTTTAAATGTATTGAAGAGAGGGAAGTAATTAATAAAGGCATGAATTATATTATTAAATATTAATAGCAATCCTTAAACACTGATTTTGGTTCCACAGATTTTGTTGCATGAAATATAATCTGGCTTGAACCAACATAGCCAGCTGACTGTGTTCTTTAGCCAGCTCACAAGAGGAAAGAGCATTTTCATTTTAACCATCCTAAGCAACAAGATAAACACTGAAAAATTCTAAGGAAAGTGTTATTAGCCTCTGGGAACAAGAGTAGGGAGGTAAAAGTTAATCATTAATTCTAAACTAAAGTACATTGAGCAGCTGTTTCCTTGCTTCAGCCAAGAACGTCACACTGTTGATGATTATGAAAGTTGAAAGTGTTCACTTGAAATATGTACTGAAAATTGTAAAATTATCTCCAAATTTTAATTTGCTTAATATATTATTCCATTATTTATGTTAAGATTAAGCACACTGACAGAAAGCCTTCTTGCAGAGGTTCAGACTTTAATAAATATAACAAATGCATTCTCTACTTCTAATTAACAGGACTAAGGAGTAATTATGGCTTTTCTCCTAGCTCAGTAAGAAGCTACATGCACCTGTAATAAGACAACAGTGTGCACATAAATAGCAATACCTTATATACTTGTGATCTTATCTACATCATTCACCCTATTGTGATGCTGGAATCACGATGATGATCATGAATACTTAGGAACAAAGGTACCTGGCAGCTCTGCAAAACTGTTGTTCTGAAGGTGCTCTCACATATCTTCAGATCACATCATGAGATCTTAATTGCAATCTACTTTTGATCACCCTCAAAAATGGGACTTAAAACATTGGTCGAGTCCCCTGTTACATGTAGGACTCTGAACCTAATTCCAGCTGAAGAGCTGAAAGGCAGCTAAGAGGTATATTATATCATACAATTTAATTAAAGGATTTCCATGTTTTCAGCTAAACGTTTTTTAAATAATTAAGTTCCTTCACCTGTGGGTACCAACCACACATTTCCATAATGCACTCAAAGGTCTATTTCTAAAGTGAAATACACATACTTATGTAAAAGCTTCATCTTTTAGCCTTATGATCACTCCAAATAATACAAATCACAGTGACATTTTTTGTTGCACAGATTAGTTCTTGACTTAAAGTACTCTAAATAATAGCCCAGCCAGGGACTGATGCATTTTAGCAGTTGAGAAAGAACAGTGGTGTCAAACAGTAAAGTAGTGGTGAATCTGTGATCTCCTGGGCAAGGTCTTGCAGATCACTGAGTTCATGTCACAGACTTTAAACACCCAGACATGGAAATATTCCATCAGAGTATATTATTATTTTTGTTTAAAATATGCTTCTTCTTGCCTGTGAAATGCAACAGTCAAATACCACAGTAGTTTTAAAGAAACAGAACCATTTATGGTCATTTTTCTTTCTTGATGAAAGGAAATGTCCAACTATTATGTGTTAAGAGACAGTCGTAGAATTTTAAGGGCAATAAATCGTCACCAGTGATAAATTAAAAATTCTGTATATACAAGCTTGTCTTTTTTTTTTTTTTAAGTGATCTGTTGAGGACATTTGAGGAAAAAAAGATGATGATTTGCTTTCATGGTGAGGAATATCTCTGTGGCTGGGTATGGGCTGCCAAAGGGTAAACCCACTCAGAGGCAAATGAGAATTGCTGCCAGCCCAATGACCTGACTGGGCAGGAGAGGCCTCCAAGCCTCTAAATGGACTCTAAATCACATGGATCTTGAGAGGACATGGGAGGGTAGGGAGGTAGTTACTTAGATTTACTCTATTCTTCTACAGAATCTATTATTGTGCTTTCTAAATGTTTAATTTTTGAGCACTTGAACTACTGTAACCAGCAGATTCTTGTCTTCTGCTTGGCTATGAGCTCTGAGCATGTATGAAAGACCTTGGTGTCCAGTGTGGAGTCTCATATGCTATGCAACTCCAGTATTAACTCTTCAGCATGTTCTTCATCCAGAATGTATCGGATCTCATCCCGTAGTCATATTCGTATTTTCATGAGATTTTCAATAATATAAGTATTTGGAAAACATTTATTCATTTCAAGAAAGGTTGAAACAAAAAAAGGTTCAAATGATAAAGTATTGAGTACATACATAGGTAAAAACACATAGCACCATATTGTCATATGGCCCTGCTAAAGTGACACTGTTGCAGAAAGCCGTGGATAGTAGCTGCCTACATTTCAATGTTATCTCTTTTAAAATCTTATCCAAGTCTGCTTTTTATTTAGCACTACTTACACTTCTAGATGTAAAACCATTGTTTTGAAGCAAAGCTTTTAGGACAATCATTCTGCAGTCATTTGATCTTCTTCAAATGGACACTATAAGCTCCTTGGGTAACACTGAACTATTCATATCGTTTTGAGCTATTTTCACTGCCCAGACACACTTTGCTTCTTCTTTGTCAGTGTCCAGTATTTGTACTTCAGAGGAGGAACAGAAATATTGTAAATTCATACAATCAGCTAGCTGACCTTGCCCAATGGCCATCTGATGCAATGATGCATTAGATTTTAGTGATATATATTATTGTAAATTATATGGCTTATTTATAATGCAGTGACACATTTGGAAGGTATTTTTCTGAAAAACAAAATCACTAGAAGCCTGAGGACTGGCAGCATGGTTTGTGTTTATATCTGTACCATTTTAAAAAGGATTTAGCATTGATTCATCTCACATCTTTAGTATAAATGATTGGCATGACTAAGTTCGACTTTAAAAATGGTCTTAAACAACTTTAGTGACATTTTATTATAGCAGAACTTAAGATCTTAAGTGCCTAAAACACATCTAAAACAATGCAACACTGAAGGCAGTGGCTGCCTGCTACTTTTAAACATTTAGGTCCAAATTTGAATCTGTGCCTACATAAACATTCAGAACTTGGTTCATAAACTAAACTATGGGAAGTCTGCCCTGAGAAACACCAGGGTTTTTGCCTACTAATATGCCCAAAGGTGTGCCTGGAGTCATTAGGGAACAAAGACCTGTCTGAGAAACATTATGAAGATTAATAACTGTGCATACAAGATTGGAAAGGAGCAAGCAGAGGGCGTATTGCTTATTGCCTGTATCTATCTGTGACTGAGATGAAAAATAAATCAAATCCAGAAAGGTTTTCTAGTAGGTTTTAGAAAAAATATATAGATGGGGAGGATATTCTGGGGGGATTGGGAGGGCCATTCAGATACAACAGTTCTCCTCCCCTCCTGGAATATTTGGAGACATACTCCTTAAGCTGGAGGCTGACAGTAGAGCACCAATGCTATACTTCTATGGTCATTTAAATGACAAAGAAATATATTACTGAATGTATCCTATGTGCTAAGTCCAATTTTTAAAAGTCTAGGTGCAGAAGACAAGATGGATCAAGAACATGCTACATGTTTCTTTACCATTCTGTTTTTTAACTCACCATTACACTTAGGGAGTATCTGACATAAGCATGTGTTAGTGGAAGACCTGTGGGTAGCTCACTGCCTCCTAACACCTGTATCTAATTGCATTTGTAAGATAGCAGGAAATAAACATGTTTTATAATCTTTCGTTCTTACATCTAGAAGACAAGCGATTAAACAGAGATACATGCAGTGCAAAGAGAACAATGAAAGTAGAGCTCTTACAGGGAACTGCTGAAATTCACATTCCCACATGCAGGGATACCCTCTCAGGGGGCCCATCCCTGTCTTGGTAGGTTCAGCCCTGCAGGACATGATACAGAACTTTGGGAACAGAAAGAAAGAGAGCAATGTATGGATATAATGTCAGTCATGAATTGCAGTTTCTTGGGTAGAATTCTTTAAAACTGCTCAGGTTGGAGGTAGCAAAATAAAGGGAAATTGATTCATTCAGTCTTTAAGCAGTTTTCCAGAGTTACTGTAGCAAAAACTTGACTGCTTCTATTTCTCTTGCTAGAAACAATTGAACGGATCTGCACTTCATTGGATCTTACTCTTCAGATGCAACTCATCTGTAGGAGCAAATCCAAAGTGATTTTGGTTGTAGTTGGCTGCAGAGAAATATGGTTTGTACATACAAAAGTGAAAAAGAAGAATTTTGTAGTATGTAGCTCATTTAGATGAAGAACCTAACCTAAAAGGTTAAAACCTAACAGGCACCACCTCACCACTTGCTATACAATTGGTCAGGCTGGTGCACATCTGTAGTATTACTCTAGCAGAAAACTCTCAAGGAAATAGCTGTAATCCTTGCTGGCAGATTGCTTTTTAGAAGCATTTGTCCATGGGGATAAATTCCCTTTGACTCATAGAGACATGCATATAGGGACTTATGCTGTGCTCATTGACATTGCTTGAGGAATGTGTTAGAGACAGAAAAGTTCTCCTCAAAAGCACTTTAAACTTCTATCAGCAGAGGCTGCTGGGAAGACAAACTTAATCAAAACACATCCTCTGCCTCTGGCTTAGTGCTCTCTTGATGTGACAGCCAGTGAGATGGGGCTGGTTTTGCAGCCAAACGTGTAATTCACGTGAAAGATTAAAAGAAGTTTCAATATAGGATCAGGACAAATCAGATTTCACAGCTGCTTAGAAATTTTATTGCTTTCCCCTTGACTTTTTCCTCATTTCTGTCATTATAATGTCAGAGATTAGTTAGCAGCAATCGTATTGGTCATAACTGGTTCTGATTAGGACAGTTATTCTCATCATTTTCATTTTAGAAGCTGTGTAGTGTTAAAAGCGAAACATAACAAATGTAAAAAGCATGCAGCTTTTTTCTGCAGCTCTCCTGAGATGATTCTGTGGTGTTCTTGGATATGGAAATATTCTGCCCCATTCTTGGACAGCATGGAATATGTCATCAAGTGTATGTATGTGACATCTTTCAGCAGAATTGGTAATTGATGACTTGTAGTATTATACAAGAAGAACAGCTGCCATATAACACAGTCTTACAGTTTGAATGCACTCTACAGGAGGGAAACCTTCAAAATACAAACCTTTTACTTGTCATCATCTGCAGAATGCTGGACATTCACAACATGCAAATGTACAGGTTATAAACTTGCAGGCTGCATTAACATGGCAGTTAAATTTACTAGTGTGAAAGCTGCACTTGTAAAATATTTATGAATACATGTGGTTGTCACTGCAAAGAAACTGCACTGTCAGCTCAGGCTCTTTCCCTGATTGTTTCCTCTCCTTGTCTTCTCTCTGGATTGTATTCTGTGAATTCAAACCATGAGCCTTCAGAAATACCCCACTGAGAGGTGTTACACTGGAAATAAAGAAATAAAGAACTGCTTCCATGGTATTTTGATGCAAGCCTTGCATTCACTTTTTAATCCACTCATACAGGTACCCCTGAATGGAAGTTTACATTTTAGTTCAGAATCTGTGATTTTTCAGGTTAAAAAGTGAACTGCAAACAATGCTGTGAAATTTTGTACAACTTCAAATTGTATATAAAGTCACCAACTGCACTGCTTTTGCTAATGCCCTGCATAGATTACTTTTCTGGGCTTAGTGGAAGAAGACGGTTAAAAATCAAGCTAGAAGGATTAAAAAAACTCTACGTGTTTTAAATACATATTGTAGCTTTGCGTGTTCTTTGTTCCAAGGAGGTCACAGCTTTCACATTCACACAGTGACTAATCCTATAGATATTTCACATATATCATCTATTAATTAAAATGTTACTATTCTTTGAGATTGCCAAATGCTATATAGCATGCACAAAACATGAATGAGTGCACTTGCACATCTTAAATATTGCAGACCAAAGTATCAGAGATACTTCTTGCTTGCAAGAACCACAAACTGGTGAAGTACAGACAACAGAAGTGAGCAATGAGGTGGACTGGAAACCCTGAACTGCTAGGCTTAGAAGGATGCATCTGGAGGGGAAGTGCAAAGTTCTGTTATTCTGCAAGAGGAAGTGCAATTCCTGCACCTGGGGACCAATAACCCAACAACATGCAGAGGACCAACCAGCCACAAAGCAGCTTTGCAGAAAAGGACCTCAGGGTCTCAGAGGACACCAAGCTGTACATAAGCCAGAAGTGGGGCTTACAGCATCCTGGGTTGCATTAGGGAGATCATTGACAGCAGGATATGTGAGAAGATCCCTCCTCTCTACTCAACTGGTGAGACCACATCTGGAGTGGTGTGTCCACTCCTGGGCTGGGCAAGTGTGGAGTCCTACACCTGGAGAAGAATAACCTCCTGAATCAGTACTTGCTGGAGTCTGATAGACCTGAGAGAAAGGAGTTCTAGAGAAAAGGACTTGGATGTCCTGGTGGTCAACAAGTTAACCATGAACCAGCAGCATGCTTTTGTGGCTCAGAAGGCCAATGGTATCCTGGGATGCATCAAAAGAAGGGAGGCCAGCAGGTTGAAGGAGGAGATCCTCCCCCTCTACTCTGCCCTGGTGAAGCCACATCTGGAGTATTGTGTCCATTTCTGGGCTCACCAGTTCAAGAAAGTCAAGGAACTTCTGGAAAGAGTCTAGCAGAGGGCCACAAAGGTGATGAGGGACCTGGAGCATCTCCATTATGAGGAAAGGCTGAGAGATCTGGGACTGGTCTTCCTGGAGAAAAGAAGACTAAGGGGGAATTTTTTTCAGTGCTTACAAATATCTATAGGGCAAGTGTCAAGAGAATGGGACCATGTTTTTTTTTCAGTGGTGCCCAGCAACAGAACAAGGGGCAATAGGCACAAACTGGAGCACAGGAAGTTATGCACAAACATGAGAAAAAACTTCCTTTTTATGAGTGTGACAGAACACTGGAACAAGCTGCCCAGAGATGTTGTGGAGTCTCCTCAGGAGGTATTCAAAACCTGCCTGGAAGATTTCCCATGCAGCCTGATGTAGGTGACCTGCTTTAGCAGGGGGATTGAACGAGGTGATATCCTGAGGTCCCTTCCAACCCCTACAATTCTGTGATTCTGTGAGGAACCTACTGCACCTGACCCAGTTCTGAACAGGAGGATTAGATTAGATGATCCCCAGGCATCTTTCCTGACCTCAACCATTCTCTGATTTTGAGGTGGCCAGATGTTGACTGTGGTCCCTATGGACTGTGGGATAGGGCTCTAAAGTAATTACAAGATGAGTCAGATCTGTGTAGGTGCAAATATGGCTGATTAAACCTACGTGTCTTTAAAGTTCTGATCTTGGGAAATCTCTTCTGTGGGAACATGCTTTGTTTTCAGCCCTTCTCCCACTTACAGTCCTGTAGATCCCTACAGATCTGTCCAGCAATACTGGGAAGGCTACTAAGCCTCTTGTCCATACCGTACTATCTGAAAGGGAGAGATTTTTAGGGACCTGCTGAAACAGATTCTCATTCATCACAGTCCTGACTGTGAAGTGAGCATCACCAAACACTGCAAGTCATCTGGCACACTTCTGAACTGGTTAAACACTGGCTGAAGTGGATAAAGAGCTCTGGCACTCTATGAGAGCATTCTTAGCAATAGTCAATACAACACCAGCTTGAGAATATGTGCTGTTGCTCAGTCCACTGCTTCACTGAGCCTGCCTGTAATGAAATCCTTGTTATGCAATGCAATTGATGGATAGGGGTTGATATATAGTCAGCAACTGGCATTTCCAGGGATTAATATCATCAAAATCTCTATTCATATTTAAACACATGATATGGGATTTCCCTCCACAGAGGAAGAAAAAGGGGGAGAAAAAGAAGAAAAAAGAAAAAGAAAAAAAAGACTGCAGATGTCTGTGACACTTGAAAAATCAAAGGCTTTCAAAGTAATAAAGGCAATGTCCAGAAAGTATGACAAACAGTAGCCCTACTACAGTATTTCCTTTAAAGAGACATCTGGGGTGAATTAGGGTGCTGCTCAGACTGTGGCACTGCTGCAGATGTTGAGGTGTAAACGTGTTTTGCAGGGGCTGTAGGTATGTGATCATGTATAATGCTTTTATTGGGAACCCTGGCACTATATTTTCAGTAATATGAAGAATGACAGAGAAGAAAAGAAATGCCTTCCGAGCTTAAATTACAACCACATCTAATGAACTCAGAGGTGTTTTCACTCTACTTTAGTAAAACTTTTCAACTCCTGAAGCTTAAATGAGACTACTGATCATAACAGTAAATATGGTCTCAAAGACTATCCCAAGAGGTGTCATTAGCAACATATTACATCCTTTTCTAATTTGTACACTTACCATGTTGCAGAATTTCACAGGACTGATGAAACCTCCAGAATTCCATGTCTCCCTCAGCAGTCTACAATAACCCTTAGTATAAATGACATGTATTATTTCCTTGTTGAACATGTGATGTAGCTGGGTTAGTAAAAGATTTATTGTAAGAAAAACTAGATGTTTTATTTCCAACCTAATTGAATAAGTTACTGCTCCAAGTTTAGAAATGTTTCAGTGATATATTACACCTCAACACAACTGTACACATAAAATCCATAACAAAAAACTTATTGGTCTACAAATCAGAATACAGATGCTGATAGGAGAGCTATATTCCTTAACTTACAATGTGTTACAATAAAGTTTTCCTGTGTAACCGTGGGAAATAAAATTCAAAAATCTGATGAAAGTGTTAAGCAATACTTCTAATTTTACTAACTAATATAATAGCAACTAAAATCCCTTTTGTTGTGTATGGATGACAAAAAGGCCATACTGAAAACTCCCTATCAGTGTGACACAGAAAATAGAGATAAGACTGCTAATCCCAGCAAGAACTGCCTATAAAACAGAGCAGATTCCAAATTCACTCTGGAATAGAAAGCCTGCTGCCTCCCATGGGCCATGAGTCACTGTCATATGTATGGATTAACATGGGGCAGGGCCTCTGCTGTGCCCCTGGCCCTCCAGCATGCCTCCATCTGTCCTCATGCAGCTCTCTGCAGATGGCTACCTGCAAACAGAGATCTGTGGTGAAGATAGGACTGTAACAAATTTTAAGAACAGTAAAGGCAAATGAATTGCACTGGGAAATTTATTATACATGTGCAGTAATTGAGTGGCAGTTCTAGCTGACAACGCTGGGCCTAACTTAATTTGTGGCAATGAAATGTTTGTTTCACATCATTGATGTCTGAGTTCAACGAGGTTCCTTAGATGAAAGTGACATGGAGATTTTCCAGAAAGCAATATTTAAGCAGACATTTTAATGAAGATGGACCACCCTACTAGCTTTAAGAATGCTGCCTGTAACAGGACAAGTTCTATTTTTCTGCCAAAGCCATAAGTCTAAGGATTAAAACCCCAATAACTGTCCAAAAGTCCTATCCTTAGATGCTTGGAGAGGAAAGGGCCATTCGTCTTTGTCCACTTCATCCTACAAGGTGGCCCAACTGCTCAGCCTGTCCCAGGCTTGTTGGTCTTCCCTTGCCAGTGCCATAAGATTTCCATTAAAAATAAAGATCCCAAATGACCATTGCACATGTAGGCACTCATCCACAGCAAAGCAAGAGGATTATGAAATGCCCCAACACTTCCATCTGAATACCTCTGTCCTGCTTTCCCTTCCCGTGTTTTCACTGCAGGCATTATAACCTTGCCTTTACATGGTCAAACCTACATACTGTTGACAGTCACTGTTTCTTTTTTTTCACTGACTTCATTTTTCTGCATGTCCTCTTTCACTGACTTTTTCCACTGGCCTGAGAAACTTGAAGTTATTTTCCCCTGCACACAGACAACAACAGTCTTTATGCATTCCTCCTGATGCACCAATTTTCTGTACAAAATTCTGTCTATTGTTTTCAGCAATTGATCCCTGGGCTAAAATGGGAAAACAGAATAATCCCTCATTTAAATGATCAATGGAAAGGAATGACTGGGAGAAAATGTTGATCGCTGCCTCAGCCCTAATCATCCAAAGTGTTAGTGCAATTCAGAGACGGAAGGAGGGGGAGAGATTTACAACATGAAGAGCTCCCAGGGAAGGAGGTCTGTAAGGAATGGCTCCCATATGGAACTGGAATGCTTTGTACACCCTGGTTTGGCAATTAAATTTACAAGGTGTTGCTAAGTAGCAGCATCCCTGTAAACTCAGCAAACGTTGGAGATGCTGTTACAAAACTGAGGACTTCTTTTATTGCTTCTCACATTTCAATAGGGGAAAAGTCATTAGCAGAAGGCTGTTCTTTGTACAGACTCTCCATTTGGGAAGGAAGGAAGATGTTCCAGTAAGGGATCTGTGAGTGAGCACAGCATGGCCCATCAGTGAAGGCAGGTTTTTCAGCAGGAAGGACAAAAGAAAGAACAAAATAAGTATTTGGATCTAAATCAAAAACTATGTGTCTGAAATGAGTAAGCAGTGATTTACTTACACACACACACACACACACATATATATATACACATTTCCCCTTGGAACAAAAACTGGCTTTTATATTCTTCTCAGTCAAGTTTTACTGACAAACTTGTTTGACAGGCATCAGGGACCCAAAGCAAGCTTCAAGGGAAAAAGTAGCCATCACTCATGCTTCATTGGATTTCTATGACAGAATGATCAAATTCTGTAGAACCTGGCATAAGCACATCATTATCAAACCCTGCTTTAGCATTTCTTAACTGATCACGGAGGCTGAGGTCCTTGGTGACTCCTGTTTTCTGGCACTGTTTGTAGTTATTTGACCTTTTCTCGGTGGATAATCCACACAAAAAGCCCTAATTACTTCCCCAGCTTTGAGCGGTCCAGCACTGTGAATAATCAATGACACTGATTTAGGTATTGCACAATCAGATGCTTATGGTGTTTAAAGAACATTTTTCCATTGACCTGCCACAGCCGCAGGACAATACCGAGCCCTGAAGTTGCTGCTGTAATCACAAGCTGATCAAGTGACCTTGGGGATCTGAAGTTGATTACTGAGGCCTTGATTTGAATGGATACAACACATTTTTAACGATTTCTTTATTTTTATTTTCTTTCAACAGCACTTAATCAGGGTGCATCTAGCAAGATGCTAGCATGTTGACAGAGAATCAGAGCAAGACTTGTCCACAAACACAGCTGCATATTTTCTTTTGCCTTAATATCACCTCAATCTTAATTTTTGCTGTTAGAATGCTCAGTGCTGTAGGAAATCTCTTTTTCCCAGTTGAATTTAGATTTATCTATTTAAAAAATAACACAAACGGGCACTCAATCGTCCAATTCCTTCAAAAGAATTGAAGGATGAATACAGTTCATCCTTGAGTCTCCCATCCTTTGCATCTCCCAAGGCACAGTGCAGATTCCTTACATGCACAAATTACTGTTGGGTGTATCTGTGTAGTCACAGACTACACAATCCAGAGAGACTGGATTCAGGATGGCAGGAAGCAAGCAACGCAATTCAGAGGCAGAAAAATTCTGGAGTAGAGATATCAAAAGTGCTCTGAATAACTCAGCATTCAAGATTTATGCTGCTCCTGGTGACTTCAGTTTGCATACCTCAGCTCTTCAGGCAGATAATCCAAATTTCCAGCAACCTTTGCCAGTGTAGTTTGGTAATGTTTTTAGAACAAACTTTTTGAACACTGTTTCCAGTGAACTGGACACAAACATGCTAAGTATGTGTGACTTCCATAAATAAGTTCTACGTGAAGAACATTTCAGCTCAATAAATGTTTGTTTCTAGAGTATCACAAGCAGTGCTAAAAGCTGTTTGTTTTCTTTTTAATCATCAACACGCCAATGAAAGACTGGTTGTGTTTAGTCTACAATAAGGTTGGTTATTAGGAAAATCTTCTCTGAGTGAGTAGTAGTACACTGGTCTGTCATAGAATCATAGAATGACCTGGGTTGAAAAGGACCATAATAATCATCCAGTTTCAGCTCCCCTGCAATGTGCAGGGTCACCAACCACTAGACCAGGCTGTCCATTGAGGCGTTCAAGAAAAATGTAGGTGTGACACTGAGGGACATGATTTAATGAGCAGTACTGGTGATAGGTGGATGGTTGGACAAGATCTGAGTGATCTTTTCCAATATTAATGATACTATGATTATCTGGAAGGAACAATTAAGGCAACTATTTAATATTAGTTAACCTATGCTGAAATAATGGGCAACTGTTCTTCTAAAAACTGTTCAGCCTCCCTTTACAAATAAGGTATGAGTACAGCAGCCAGGGTGTACTGGATGCACCTTTCCTTTGTTAACTTGTAGACAAATTGTATTTGTCCTGTGCCGAATTCACTATTACACTGAGCTGAGCTGAAACTTAATCGAAACAAATATTCCCCTTCCCAGGATCACAGCTGTTCCCGCTTCTAAATCAGATAAAAATGTGAAGGAGACATGGACCTTTATCATCTCCCCCAAGATCCAAGTGTTTCAAGTATTTTGATTTCTCATGTTCAAATTATTGGAAGTTCACTACCATAGGTGGTTTCCTGAGGTGAAAGGAGGGTGAACCATCTCACAAGGGATCATGGTCCACAGCCTGCTTTGGGAACTGTTCTCAGAAGGGCTGCAAATCAAACAAAACCTGCCTAATGAAAAAGGCCCTTTCTTGCTGAGCTGTGAGCAGCCTTTCCATGTAACATGGTGATTAAGAAAATGATATCTAAATAACAGGCACTTCACTATCAGGTTCTGTAGTAGTGCTCAAGAGATACAGTCCCTGAGTGTTTACACACCAGTACAAACAGTGATAAGAATGTTGATTCTGCTAGAAACTATCATGTTAAGTAGTAACTCAGATGAATAACATATTTTTGATGCATTGATCCCAATCAGATAAAAGCTGTGTGATTCAGTGTAGAAGTACAAATACAGTGGCACATCTCAGCATTTCATGAGGGGGCCAAATACACATTCTTACACAGATCAGTGGGTGCCTAAAGGTTTGATTAAGTCACTGATGCTGTAATAATTGTGATCATTCATTTAAATGGTGATTCTTAAAGGAAGGAATAAAGTGTCATTTGCTGTTGTTGGGTAGTTGGACTATGCACAAAGATCCTGACTTGCTGGGGAAGGGGAAGTTTATGCTGCTGCTCATCTGGTAGAAGAACTGACTTTGTTATTTTACGCCAGGAACAACAACAGACTTTTTATACACCTCCTTCCCTTTGCATCTCTTATCCTCTGCTTTGTTCTGCTTTCACTCTTAATGGAAAGCAACACGTCTTATGCCTTGTGGCACACGCACAGCTGCTAAGAAAGGTCCTAAAAAAAAAAGACATTTTACCATTTTATGCCTAATTTACATTTCCACAAAATACTTCTGAATCCTTTCAGAAAATAAATTCTTTAGAATGAATGCAAAATGCAACATTAGGAAGAATGTGCTTCCTAAATGTAATATCCTCATTTTTCTCTTCTGCAAGAAATTTATTGTGTCATCAGATCTGACCGAAATTTACAGTTACCCATAATGTTATTTTGATATATTTGATTTATTTTTTTATTGCACCGTGGAATAGAAAATGTGTTTATGGCTTTGTCCTATTAATATTTTCACAGGAACTTAATCAATACAGATTTTAAGCAAGAAAGTTTGCAGTTCTTCTGTTTTGACATTAATCTCCCCAAATACTTAATCATTTTAGCAGAAATCATTTTTCCTCCAGATAAGTTTCCCTTTCAAAGCTAATAGAGATGCTACTTACTCAGAAAAGAAAAGGAAGAAAAAAAAGAAAACAATCCTGAGAATCATTTCTTTTCATTTGCTTGAGAACTCCAACACATTTGCCCAACATGAATGTAAAAGCAAACTTGCTGTGGGAGGTTTGTTGTGGCTTTTTTAATGCAAACTTTACTTAGCATGTTTCTGGACTCCATTTGTAGATGATGCTGAGATTTTTGGGGTTTTCTCAGCCAAGTAAAAATCTCTTTTTTTGTAGACAACACTTTCTGTTCTCAGGTTAGACAGTGGAATGTTTTCCAGAACGTTTATGCTACAATGGAAAGGAGACAACCAAAGAGAAAGAGCTGCCTAGCCTCTCCCAAATCCAAAGTGTAATAATGGTTGTGATTGTGGAAAGCTACATAGTGATGGTTTGAGCAGGATTTCTCCCTCTGTCACACATGGATGGCCTTCGGCTTGGACAGGATCACTCAGCAGAGCTTTTAAATCAGGATAAGAGCGTTTATTAAAGCTGTGATTAAAAGCGGAAGAGAGAGAAAAGCTAATTATTTGAGATTTCTTAGACATATTTTAAACAGACGTTTCAGGTATTAGGATTTTGAGTCTTACTTCTGGCTCCTTTACCCACATGGCCAGACATTTATTCCACATGCACTGCAATCAATAGCCCAGCTGTATAATATTTCTAAGCTGGACTGTTGCCAGGGTGCATATAAATATTTTATTGTACTCAGAGTGCTGGGAAGGAGACGGAAGTAACAAGGCAATTTAGAGAGGGACTATTCAGTTTATCGGTGGCTCCAATCTTGGAAACTTCTTTTTCATAACCAAAAATGGGAAATTCTTGGCTTTTTATTAGCTGTACTTGTGGAATTTTTGGAGAGAAGCAGTCAGGTTGCAGTGCCATTCCACAAGCTGGCTTTGAGGGCAGGGGGACAAAGAGCAAGCTGTGTGTGTGGTGATGTATACCTTCCAGGCCTGTGCTTTGCTCTTTATGCATTTCTAATCATGGCTTTTGGTGCCAGAATTTCTTTAAAATGTACCAATAAAAAATGTGTTCTCAAGAAAAATGTTTTAGGTTTAATACAAGCCATTATTATTGCATACAAAGTCTTCTTTGCCTTCAGCTAGGTCTGCTCTGCAGTTTTCCTTTTTTTTTTTCACTGCGGCCAATATTTACACAGTACTCCAGGAAACGACATTCTTTTCTGAGTTATAGACACTCATAGTAGTAAATTCAGTCTGAATGTTAAACTACATTTGGGTTTGGTCACTCTTCTGTATTACAAGGTCTGAACAGCAAGGGAAGCTGAGGAAGGTAATCATTAGGGACACCAAAATACAGCATGGCTTATCAGCGCAAAGAGTGGGTTGTGATTCTTATTGCTCCCTGTAGGAGTCCCCTATCTGTCTGTCTGTCTTGCTCCTTCTCTGAGCTCACTGACTTGTTTTGTCCAGATCTGAGAGGGATAAAGATGTAAGAGAGTCCTGTAAATGTTTGACCTGAGGAAGAGCTGTTCTCAGCCTCCACCAGGGAACCCATGCACCAGATGCAGGGCTGCACACAGGTGGCCTCAGCTGCTCTGCAGGGAACTTCTGTTACCCACATGAGGTGAACTCAGCTTGTTTTCGTAAAATGCACCTGAAGATCTTTGATAAGGGCTCACTTGTACTCTACCTCAGGGTACCCAAATCACTTCATTACGCTCATGCTTGCAACTTGCCTATCGTAGAACCATAGAATCACACACTCATAGAATCACCAAGATTGGAAAAGACCTCCAAGATCATCCAGTCCAACCATCCACGTGCCACCATTATTTCCCCACTAAACCATGTCCTTCAGTGCAATATCTAAACATTTATTGAACATATGACCATGCTCAGACATATTTAGGAGATTTCTATTAGCATGACATGGTTGCTGTGTTTTACCAAAGGCAGGTGGGAAAATAGGCAGGGAACTCATATTATCCTTCTTTTGCCTACTAAGATATGCAGTTAAATCAGCAATGGCAACACCTCCTGGATTGCTTTTCCATCATGCCATACCCGTATCAATCTGTAC
Organism: Coturnix japonica; assembly: GCF_054131305.1. Lineage (NCBI taxonomy): Eukaryota > Metazoa > Chordata > Aves > Galliformes > Phasianidae > Coturnix > Coturnix japonica. The sequence continues at coordinate 109,767,961 of NC_140664.1, read as the reverse complement.
GAGCTCAGCACTGCCACCAACACTGTTTGTCTGCATTCTTCCAAAGTCAAAATTTTTCACTTATTTTAAGGAGATTTTCCTTACTGTGTCATGATAGTAGAAAGAGCTCATGTGAGTATCGTCGTTAATAAAAGTGAAACAACTGATTTTAGAGTCTGCAAGCTGAGTGAAAATACAGCATAGCCCAAAAGTGCTCCAAGTCTTCTCTGCGAGGTGCCATCCTTCAACCTTGAAAAATATGAAATATAAAGAGGAGGCAGATCCATGTAAATGAGGATGATTCATTTAGTCACCAGTGTTGAGAGGGGAGAGGATTAAACCATCCCTTCTGTATTAATCTGCAATATGCTTAAACAGAAGACAGAATGTCTTCACTGTTCTGGAATAAAAATAAATAAATCACCAAACTTGTTGGGAATTCATCAGTTCATGCAGCTGGACCAAAAACAATTTTTGTAGTGAATGAAAAATATTTTCTTTGCCAGTTTGGCCCAAATGTATTCAGTGCTATGTATGAGCGCAAGGCCTTGATGGCATTGTTTTCTGCCTACCACAGCACTATCACTGCTGGAAGAGATAGCACATGGTGGTCTCGGTCCTGATGGTTGCATGGAAGGGAGGGATCTGGGTCTGAGTGTGCCGGACCCTCGGTATCTGTCCCAGCCAGCCGCAGGGAGCTTCCAGATAAACCCGTCATCCTGACAGGGTAAATCAGTGCTGAAAGGCTGTGAGCTCTGAGGGGCTTTGTCCCACTGATACGACAGAGTCATCTCTGATAAGCAGCAGTCCTCCACTTCCCCTGAGCTGAGGCTGTGCTCCAGCCCTCGGGTGGGCCACACACAGTGCATCAGCAACGCCAGCATTTTAGGCTGTAGTGACCAGATGGGTGTGATCTCTGCAGTAGGAGCACTGCAGTCCATTCCCTTTCCTTATCATGAGTAATTCACGTCGAAATTAAGTGCTTTTATCCTATTAAAATTATACTTCTGATGTGGGGGGAAAGACTTTGCTGCATTTTGGGGACAGTTCAAATGACACATTTTTAATGTGCAGTTAAAATACAATGCTCAGTGTCAACATGAATTCCTCCTGAGTTCACACTCAGGTTTATACCTATTTAACTGGAAAAATGGATGCAAAAATATTGTGTCCAAGCAAATTTTTAATACCTAGAACCTGTGAAGTGATTCAGGCCGTGGTAATAATTAAATTGCAAATTTGAAAGGTTTGATTGCTTGATTTCAACAATAAACATGGATACAAAATCCCGTCTTCAAACACAAGTGGAGTAAAAGACTCAGTTTTCCACACAAGGTCCTTTAAATAGTTGCCTGTGTGAAGGACGCTTCATGAATTGAGATATTCAACTTCAAAAGGGGCTGATATAGATGACCATTCAGACTTTTTTCACCAACTCTTATCATGAGTTTGTGAATTATTTTCTAGCATTCTGAACAGAAGTATTCCCACAGGAATGACAAATTAGTTGATGGTGCTGCAGGAGAAGCTTTGCAGTCCTTCTCTTTTGAAGTCCTTAATGACGTGAGTTTCTCAGTTCTCCAGCCCTGGCTGCTGCTCACCCCATCCATTTAAAAGTTAGGTGCAGTGAAAATTATCCATTGCCTTTTCTTCCTTTACCCCTGCTGCCCAGAGCTGTGACCAGATGCAAACGTGATGATGTGCCTGTGCATGCCACTGTTGCTAAACTGTAAGTGAAGCAAGAGAAAAGCCTGATTTCAAAAATAAACCCAAGGTGCTTGATGAGTGAAATGTCAAGTAGATTCATGTCTGGCAAAGGACTCTTCCTTGTCCATCATCATCCAATCAATGACACTTGAACCTGGGTTGACCAGGTCACCACACCAGCCCTTCTGAAAGCAGGGGGAAATTTATAGGTCACTTTTTTGAATGACAATTAGTACAAGAAGATATTGTAATCCCACTGCCCTTCTAAGCCTTACTGTTTTACCATGCCAAAGTCCCAGTGTACCATGCGCAGCAGCGTACCTGCTCTCTGTGTTCTTTACATGAGGAGAAACAAAAGACCTTTAGGAAACTGTCTCCCTAGTGGCTGTTGTCTGATTAGAAAGTCCTCAGGGGATTAGCAGTATGAATTTCACAGCTTGTCCCTCCTGCCCCGCTGCATTAAGGTTAGAAGGATGTGCTTAGATCAAATCAGGAGGAGATTAAAGGAAAAGAAACCCCAGAGCAATTCTCTTTTGCATTTGAATGAATATTTGTAGTCAATAGTCATTTACCATTTCTTTTAAAATACGCTTGAGTTTTAGCGAAGCAAAGTTCAAATGTTGCCATGAGACACTAATATCTTATACTTCCATTTTAGATTAGTTATATCATTTACAGTTAATTTGTTATACTTGTACATATTTGCTGTTGCATGTAATCCTTCAATTTGCTCACGAGATTTCATCAAGTCCCCAAGAAGATCAAAAGCTTTAAAGGTTTTGTTTGCATTTCCATGTAAGACTTAGTACTTTCTCACTGCAAAATGGCCTAGAGAGCATTCTTTAAACCCATGTTAACTGTCAACAGACAGAGCCTGCAGGGGACATCTTTGAGGTGTGCACGATCAAACAGAAATAAATTTTAACCTTTTGTACAACAAAGTGTGGAAAAAAAAAATCCAATTTCCTATGAAAATCTCACTATGCTTCCTGTGAAATCTATTCCATCAGAGATGCTCTTTAAAGGGGCAAATGACGCAGATGGGTTTCCTTAGCAAGGAGTTGGAGAGGATGTTTTAAAAAGCACAAAATGGTTCTGAAAGGAGAAATATGGGAAAATGCTGTTCTAAGGTATATTTATTTATATCTGCATCTGTTACCAAATCACTGTAATAAGTGATGGTCCTGGCACCAGCATCGTTATGCTAAGTAACATCATAAGTCAAACTGCTGATTCTTCACAAAGAAAAAAATAAATCCCACTTAATGCAAGCAGAGAGAAGCATGGCCGTAGGACTGATGGGCAAGGAAAACCACGCTGGATTCATTTCTGCTCCCTTCTGCAGCTGGGTAACATTATTCCTGTGACAGGGTGCAAATGAAAACCAAACTTAACCCATCACACTTCAGAACTTAGGTAATCAGCTGGTGAAATGGCAAAATAAGAACGTAGACCACAGAGCAGAAGGTGATCTAAGATTGGCCAGCATTTTGGAGTGCATGGCTTTTCATGTAGGCACCTCATGAACTGGCCACCTTTCAAAGGGAGCAGCTCAGCATGAAGCACTGCAGCAGATTCAGGCTCCTTCTCATGGTATATTTTACTAAGGGAGATAGCTATTGATAAAGGAAACCCTTAGAAACAGTGAGTGAAAAGAGCAAACCAATTGTTCATTGCTGCTTGGATATGTCAGGTTAGTGAATTATGTGTTCTGCTATACAGTGCACTGAGCATTACGGCCCAACACAGAAAAGGATGAGCACAGTGATTAAAATAGCACTACACAGCCAGTTCTATGGATGAACAAATGTAGTGAACAGAGCCAGCTCCAGGCTTTTGGGGACCTTGGGAGCATTTTCCCAAGGGTCCAAAGGATCTCTAGAAAAGTCCATCCTTGGAGATGAGCAATGCTCCCAGAGTGTGTAGTTATGCAAACATTCTCTTTGATTGAAGAGCTTTCCCAGAGGTCAGTGGTCTCTCAGTAGAGCTGTTTTAGCCCTTTGTGAGGTTGTGTCCTAACCTGTGTTAGTGCAATGACTTGTTCTTTCTGATTGTTCCTTCTGATTTTATTTGTTAATGGTGCTTTTGGAAGAATTCAATCTAGAACATCTCACAATTAGGCATTCAGCAAAGCTGCTCTAATATCTGCTCTTAAGCAGCTGATGGAGTGATGAACAGACAGACAAAGTTGAAAATGAAGCAAAGGCATCAGCCCCTTGAGCTGCCTTGTCTGCTGGAGAAAAATACTCATCTTTCACATTCCTAAACCTCAAAGTCATCATGATTGCTCACCTCTTAGACTGGTCCAGCTGCAAATGCACATTCGCCTACAAACAGTGATAGCTATATGGTGTTCAGGTCAGATAGGAAGCTCTGCATGGCAAACAAGAGCAATCAACACAGATTAATGATGCCTGCTTTCATTCATGTCTAGGTATGTCTAGGTTCATGTCAGAGATGCAGCTGATAGCCAATCTCTCTTGCTTGTATTTATGTAAGCCATATTTATTTGGTTAGCTTTTGGTTGATTGATTTTACACTTCTGCTTGTTTGGGTTTTGTTAAGTTTATTTCATTTCATGACAATATGGCTGATTTATTTCTGACAACAGTAGCAGTTTAATGCAAAACATTATTGAAAGCTTCATATAACTTATGTTTTTAATTTCTGCAAATACCACCTAGATGCTGTAGGGAAAGACACTGTATAAATCTTAAAGTTAAATAAATATTTACTGTACAAGACTCATGTTAATGAATATTGCAGAGGGAGCAGAGCACACAGATTCACCAGGAAACAACTGCACCATATAAAACATCATCCTCAAGTGAGAACAAATTTGTCATAGGGTCAGAATTGCTGTTGCATGGTTTGTTCTGCTCAAAATGGTTGGTGATAGCAGGACAGCTTTCATCAAAGGGTGGTCAGCATGGCATGATAGGTAAATTCATCTTAGCAAAAAATAATGCAGAGAGAACCTGTAAGAAAAAATGATGGTTGAAAAACAAGAATGAAGGTACAGTTCTTCTTTCCACATGAATTGTGCCTCTCTTCTGTTTATTTGCAACTTTGCACCACTTTCTGCAGTGTAGTATCTTAAAAGCTTCCAGAAGTTAAGAGAGAAAACAGATTAGAGCTACATATCCCTTCTCTTTTCTTTATCGTAGGAATGATACAAAAACATCCAAACTGGTGACTGGTTGTAGGACTTGTTCTTGTTGGTCTTGTTTTGGAAGTTAAAGCCTATTTGGCCAATACCACAAAAAACATTGCCCCATATTCCTTTTGTATCCTCCCTGTGCCTTTTGTTGTGTGATTTTAGGTTCTCTTTCATTCATCCACCAACTGTAAAACACCTGAGTTTATGCAAATTATCATTATTTTGAATTTTATTGCTCCATTTCCCCTCAATTTAGCTGGATTTCTTCACTTCCTTGGTACATTCTTCTCCCTAAATTGAGACAAATAAAATGTGGTCCCTCTGGTTCTTTGCCCTTTCATGTGCTTTGAACTTTAAATAATGATCAACAAATACTGGGGGATTTTTGTTATCCATGCCATTCACTTTCTTGTGCCTTAGATTTTATTTATTTATTTTGCCATGCTTGAAGATGAAGCATTTCATATCTATAATGTTTAAAATTAGTCTTTAAAGTTCAAGGCATCTCATGGCCAGTAAAACTGTACATTTCATTATTTGATCTGGTAAGGCTCCAAAGTGAGACTCTTTTGTTTTTACCAATATAGAAAAGATCCCAGATGAAAGATCATTCAATAAAAATGGAGGATTTTCATCTCTGAGAGCATTTCATGGAGCTTTTGTTTCAAGATCTCACATTTCTGGTGTTGATTTAGTGGAACAAAGAATGATAACGCATTTGTGAAGCCAGAGGAAGACTAATCAATAGCGTTCCCCATAATGAGACATAGTTCAAAGTATTCCCTGCCATTGTCTCAGATTGGAAGCTGGTGTTGAATAGGTGGTGAAATATCTCTTGGATAAAACTCAGGCGGTATCTGCATCTTTGATGTAGAACTTTTATGACTCCTCCAATGCTTTGTAACAAGCTCGATTTGCATTCCAAGGCACTCGGACCGGTTGCTGATATCTTGA